>NC_079900.1:25563083-25578036 GCF_024868665.1 Triplophysa rosa
TGGGCCAACCTCTGCTTGGAGACAGCTCTCCCCTGTTGCTGACCTCCGAAACAGACAAAGAGCTGATCCGAGCTCCTGAAACTCTGTGTGCGGTCTAAGTAGAGGCGCAGCGCGCGTACTGGACACAACACGGACGGGGTTGGGTCTTCCTCCCCAGTGGGGAGCGCCTGTAAATTCACCACCTGGTCCCGAAAGGGAACGGTGGGAACCTTGGGCACGTAGCCGGGCCAAGGTCTCAGGATAACGTGATAATCCCTGGGTCCGAATTCTAGGCAGTCAGGGGACACGGAGAAAGCCTGTAGATCCCCTACCCTCTTGATGGAGGCGAGCGCCAAAAGGAGAACCGTCTTCATCGTAAGATGAGGAAGAGAGGCATCCCCTAGGGGCTCGAAGGGGGGCCTGGTGAGACCTGACAGGGCTACATCCAGGTCCCAAGAGGGTATGGAGTGCGGACGAGGCGGGTTACGCCTCCTCGCACCCCTTAGGAATCTAATGACCAGGTCGTGCTGCCCTAGAGACTTTCCAGCTACTGAGTTGTGATGAGCAGCAATGGCGGCTACATACACTTTCAGTGTGGAGGGGGAGAGGTTAGTCTCGAGTCTCTCTTGTAGGAAGGACAGCACTGACCCGATCGCACAACTCCGTGGGTCTTCTCCTTGAGAAGCACACCAGGTCGAGAAGAGGCGCCACTTGTAGGCGTACAGTCGCCTAGTGGCAGGTGCCCTAGCCTGAGAAATGGTAGCTACCACCGCCGGGGGCAGACCACTCAGGATCTCCTCGTCCCGTCCAGGGGCCAGACATGGAGGTTCCAGAGGTCTGGCCAGGGATGCCATAACGTGCCCTTCCCCTGGGAAAGCAGGTCCTTCGTCAGGGGAATAGGCCAGGGGGGAGCTGTCATCAAGAGCATTAGCTCCGAGAACCAAGTCCGGTTGGGCCAGTGTGGCGCAACGAGTAACACTTGATGCTCCTCTTCCCTGACCTTGCACAGGGTCTGTGCAATGAGGCTCACTGTGGGGAAGGCGTACTTCCGCTTGTCCCGCGGCCAGCTGTGCGCTAGGGCATCCGTGCCGAGGGGTCCCTTGGTCAGAGAGTACCAAAGCGGGCAATGGGTGGTTTCGAGGGAGGCAAACAGGTCCACCTGGGCCTGCCCGAACTGCACCCAAATAAGCTGGACTGCGCGGGGGTGGAGTCGCCACTCTCCGCGAGGCGTAGACTGACGAGAGAGCGCGTCGGCTGTCTGGTTCAGGTCGCCTGGGATAAACGTGGCAGGCAGGGAGCGGGTCACCTGCTGACTCCACCGGAGGAGGCGTCGGGCAAGTCGTGTTAACTGCAGAGAGCGAACGCCACCCTGACGATTGATATACGCTACTGCAGTAGTGCTGTCCGACCGGACCAGCACGTGCTTGCCCTGCACGAGAGGCTGCAGCCTCTTCAGTTCAAGTAGCACAGCCCACAACTCTAGGCAATTGATATGCCAGCACAGGCGGGGGCCCGTCCAAAGCCCCGACACTGCGTACCCGTTGCACACTGCACCCCAACCCTGCAGGGAGGCGTCTGTTGTCACCACGACATGCCTCGTAACCTGCCCTAGGGGTACCCCTGCCCGAAGGAAGGCCATGGAAGACCACGGGGTTAGGGTGCGTCAGCAGCGAGGCGTAATCACCATCTGCTTGCTGCCGGTGTGCCACGCTCCCCAAGGAACTCGACTCAGCAGCCAGTGTTGAAGCGGCCTCATGTGCATCAACCCGAGGGGTATCACCGCCGCCGAGGATGCCATGTGTCCCAGGAGCCTCTGAAATAGTTTCAGGGGAACCGCCGACTGCGTGAAATGATCCAGGCAGTTCAACACCGACTGGGCGCGTACTGCGGACAGTCGCGCTGTCATGGTGACAGAGTTGAGTTCCATACCAAGATAGAGGATGCTCTGCACAGGGGAGAGCATGCTCTTCTCTCGGTTGACCTGTAGTCCCAATCGATCTAGGTGCCGGAGCACCAGGTCCCTGTGTGCACACAACAGATCTCGCGAGTGAGCCAAGATAAGCCAGTCGTCGAGATAGTTGAGTACCCGCACACCTCTCCCCCTGAGGGGAGAGAGGGCGGCCTCCACGATCTTCGTTAAGACTCGTGGAGACAGAGACAGACCGAAGGGGAGGACTCTGTACTGATATGCCCGACCCTCGAAAGCGAACCGTAGGAACGGGCGATGACGAGGGAGAATCGAGACATGAAAGTAAGCGTCCTTCAGGTCGATTGCCATGAACCAATCCTGACATCTGACGGATGCCAGGATGCGCTTCTGCGTGAGCATCCTGAACGGCAGCTTGTGCAGGTGTCTGTTCAGGGTACGCAGATCTAGGATGGGGCGCACCCCCCCGCCTTTTTGGGGACGATGAAGTAAGGGCTGTAAAACCCCTTGGACATCTCGGCTAAGGGGACGGACTCGATCGCACCCTTCGCCAGAAGGGTGGCGACCTCGCTCCGTAGTACGGGAAGCATCCCGGCCTCTGACCGAGGTGACGAGGATGCCCCGAAACTTGGGGGTTTCTGGCGAACTGGATCGCGTAGCCGAGACGGATCGTCCTTCTTAGCCACCGTGACGGTGTGGGAAGCTCGAGCCAAGCTCCCAGGGACCGTGACAGGGGGACTAAGGGAACGATCTGCTTCATCGACCCCCCGGGGGGTGGTTCGATGGCTGGCAGTGCGGGTCTCTCGCCGGGGGCGGGCCCCCGGGAAGAAGANGTCCCAAAAAAGGGGGTTGCTAGATCTGCGTAACCTGAACAGTCACCTACTCAAGCTGCGGTTCAGGATGCTCAAGCAGAAGCGCATCCTGGCATCTATCAGATGTCAAGATTGGTTCATGGAAATCGACCTGAAGGACACTTACTTTCATGTCTCAATTCACCCTTGTCATCGCCCGTTCATACGGTTCACTTTCGAGGGTCGGGCATATTAGTACAGAGTCCTCCCTTTCGGTCTGTCCCTGTCCCCACGAGTCTTCACGAAGATCGTGGAAGCCGCCCTCACTCCCCTCAGGGAGAAGTGTGTGCGGGTACTAAACTATCTCGACGACTGGCTCATTTGACACACTCGCGAGATCTGTTATGTACACACAGGGACCTGTGCTTCGGCACCTAGATCGATTGGGACCACAGGTCAACCAAGAAAAGAGCAAGCTCTCCCCTGTGCAGAGCATCCTCTTTCTTGGTATGGAACTCGAACTCTGTCTCATGGGCGCCATCCCCGGTGACGAAAACACCCACGCGTCCGATCGTGACTGACAGAGCGCTCGATCAGTGTTGAACTGCCTAGGAATATTTCAAGCAGTCAGGGGTCCCCCCAATTTTAGAGGCTCCTGGGCACATGGCATCCTCGGCGGTGGTGATACCCCTCGGGTTGATCACATGAGACCGCTCCAACACTGCTACAGAGTCGAGTTCCCTGGAGAGCGTGGCACACCGCAGCAGGGGATGGTGATTACCCTCTCTGCCGACGCACCCTAACCCCTTGGTCTTCAGACCTCGATCCTTGCTCTGACGCGACGCATGGCGTGAGTCCCATCTCCCGGTTGCAGGTCATTCGAGGCGCGTCGATGGATGCCTATTCTGACGAGATAGGGGCGTCCTCTCTCTGGGCAGGTGGCACTTGAGGCGCGTCGGTGCGCGTGGAGCTGCAACGGAGCACGCGCACGCCCCTGCAGGTTGCCGTCGTGACGGGCACGCAGTGTCGGGGCGATGGACGGGCCCCGCCTGCGCAGGCATATCAACTGCCTAGAGTTGTTGGATGTGCTACTTGCACTGAAGGGGCTATAACCTCTCGTGCAGGCCAAGCACGTGCTGGTCGGTGGACAGCACAACTGCCATAGCGTATATCAACCGCCAGGGTGGCGTTCGCTCAGGCAGCTAACACGACTCGCCCGACGCCTCCTCCTGTGGAGTCCGCAGGTGAGCAGATCCCTGCGAGCCACACATATCCCAGGCGACCTGAACCAGACAGCCGATGCGCTCTCTCGTCAGTCTACGCCTCGCGGAGAGTGGCGACTCCACCCCCGCGCAGTCCAGCTCATTTGGGTCAGTTCGGGCGGGCCCAGGTGACCTGTTGCCTCCCTGCGAAACCACCCATTGCCCGCTTGGTAACCTCTGACCGAGGGACCCCTCGGCACGGATGCCCTAGCGCACAGCTGGCCGCGGGACAAGCGGAAGTACGCCTTCCCCCCAGTGAGCCTCATTGCACAGACCCTGTGCAAGGTCAGGGAAGAGGAGCATCAAGTGTACTAGTTGCGCCATACTGGCCCAACCGGACTTGGTTCTCGGAGCTAATGCTCTTGACGACAGCTCCCCCCTGGCCGATTCCCCTGACAAAGGACCTGCTTTCCCAGGGGAAGGGCACGTTATGGCATCCCAGGCCAGACCTCTGGAACCTCCATGTCTGGCCCCTGGACGAGATGAGGAGATCCTGAGTGGCCTACCCCCTGCGGCGGTTAAGACCATCACTCAGGCTAGGGCCCTGGCCACTAGGCGGCTATACGCCTGTAAGTGGTGCCTCTTCTCATCCTGGTGCTCTTCTCGAAGAGAAGACCCGCGGAGTTGCTCGATTGGGAACGTGCTGTCCTTCCAGAGACTCGAGAGTAATCTCTCCCCTTCCACACTGAACGTGTATGTAGCCGCTATTGCCGCTCATCACGACCCAGTTGCTGGTAAGTCTCTAGGACAGCACAACCTGATCAATTGGTTCCTAAGGGGTGCGGGAAGGCACTGCCTCACCCGCGCTCCGTACCCTCTTGCGACCTTGATGCGGTCCTGGAGCCCCTCGGAGATGCCGCTCTTTCTCACCTCATGATGAAGACGGCTTTCCGGATGGCGCTCAAGAGGGTAGCGGACCTAAAAGCATTCTCCGTGTCCACAGATTGCCTAGAACTCAGGCCCGGTGATTATCACGCTATCCTGAGACCCCGGCCCAGCTACGTGCCCAAAGTTCCCACCACTCCCCCTACACCAGGTGGTGAACTTACAGGCACTCCCCACCGGGGAGGAAGACCCAACCCCATCCGTGTTGTGTCCAGTACGAGCATTGCGCCTCTGCTTGGACCGCACGCAGAGCCACAGGAGCTCTGAGCAGCTCTTTGTCTGTTTTGGAGATCAGCAGGGAGAGCTGTCTCAAACAGAGATTGGCGCACTGGATCATGGACACCGTCACTACGGTGTACCTATCCTAAGATCGCCCGTGCCCACTGGGTGAGAGCTCTCTCCACACGGAGTACAGCCTCCTCGTGGGCACTGGATCGAGGCGCCTCTCTGGCAGACATCTGCAGAGCTGCGGGTTGGGCTACACCCATCACCTTCGCGAGGTCCTACAGCCTCCGCGTAAAACTGGTATCAGCTCGAGTCTTGCAGGCATCAGGCAAGACTGGCGGCCGGTAGGGTGTACGCCTGTGACAGTACCTTCCCCCCTTTCTCCTAAGGGGTCAGCGTACTAAACTAGCCTCCCTTCTTCCCCCACTGGGTGAAGAACAGGCACTCCATCCATCACTAAGCAAGCACCTCCTGCGGGCGGGCTGGGCAGAGCAGCCCTGCCCCTTAGGCCGGGTACCAACTGAGTTATCCACAACATAGCTCTAACCGGACCTAGTGCTACCGGACGTTGTAACCCCCCAGCAGGGTGGTTCCGTCTGATGTATCCTCATGATAGGTTCCCACCTTGGTAACCCATGACCTTCCCTAGGTGGACCTCCACCTCGCGGTTAACTCCTTCAGTCCGCACATTCTTCCCATGAGTTCTCCCCCATCGGTGAGACCATGTTGGTATCTCTACTAAACTCCTCCCTCTGGTAGGAAGTGGTATCTGTAGCGCATCCCCCACTTGAGGAAGTAGTGCTTACCCAGTGGCCTTACGGTACCAGGCGGCTTCTCGCTGTTAGAGAAACAAGGCCGCCGCCTGTGAGGCTGAAGGCAGGGGCCTTCCCACCTTTCAAGTAAAGCTCTGGGACCCCCTACCTACCCGCTGGTAGGTTACAATTTCGCGGTAGTGCTCACGGCTGACACACGCCCAGGCCAGTCACCGTCGCTTCGCTAGAGATTGTGACAGGGCACAGTGTTGTGGCGTTTTCCATAGGAACCCCATCTGTCGGCTCGACACAATGTCGAGAGACCGACAGAAAGGGAACGTCTTGGTTACGGATGTAACCTCAGTTCCCTGATGGAGGGAACCGATAGAAAGGGAACGTCTTGGTTACGGATGTACAAATGTGAATGAATGAGGCACGCCGTCTCCCTTTTATACCCGGATATCCGGGGGCGGAGTCCGGCATGCAAATTTCATTCGCCAATTTCATTGGACTTTTCTAAGAAGTCGGAAGCGATTGGTTCTCAGGGACGAACCCCATCTGTCGGCTCGACACAACGTCTCGTTCCCTCCATCAGGGAACTGAGGTTACATCCGTAACCGAGACGTTCTCCTATGGCATCAAAAGAACCTTTTGACGCACCTGGTGCATCCTGGCATTCTTTAAAATATCAAGATCTGTAGAAAGCCATCTATGTCCTATAATTTGAGGAACCTAGAAATTAGCACAAGAACATAAAATGTAGCATCAAGACGCCTGTAAGTTCACCACCTGGTCCCGAAAAGGAGCGGTGGGAACCTTGGGCACGTAGTCGGGCCGAGGTCTCAGGATAACGTGAGAATCCCTGGGTCCGAATTCTAGGCAGTCAGGGGACAAGGAGAAAGCCTGTAGATCCCCTACCCTCTTGATGGAGGTGAGCGCCAAAAGGAGAACCGTCTTCATCGTAAGATGAGGAAGAGAGGCATCCCCTAGGGGCTCGAAGGGGGGCCTGGTGAGACCTGACAGGGCTACATCCAGGTCCCAAGAGGGTATGGAGTGCGGACGAGGCGGGTTACGCCTCCTCGCACCCCTTAGGAATCTAATGACCAGGTCGTGCTGCCCTAGAGACTTTCCAGCAACTGAGTTGTGATGAGCAGCAATGGCGGCTACATACACTTTCAGTGTGGAGGGGGAGAGGTTAGTCTCGAGTCTCTCTTGTAGGAAGGACAGCACGGACCCGATCGCACAACTCCGTGGGTCTTCTCCTCGAGAAGCACACCAGGTCGAGAAGAGGCGCCACTTGTAGGCGTACAGTCGCCTAGTGGCAGGTGCCCTAGCCTGAGAAATGGTAGCTACCACCGCCGGGGGCAGACCACTCAGGATCTCCTCGTCCCGTCCAGGGGCCAGACATGGAGGTTCCAGAGGTCTGGCCTGGGATGCCATAACGTGCCCTTCCCCTGGGAAAGCAGGTCCTTCGTCAGGGGAATCGGCCAGGGGGGAGCTGTCGTCAAGAGCATTAGCTCCGAGAACCAAGTCCGGTTGGGCCAGTGTGGCGCAACGAGTAACACTTGATGCTCCTCTTCCCTGACCTTGCACAGGGTCTGTGCAATGAGGCTCACTGGGGGGAAGGCGTACTTCCGCTTGTCCCGCGGCCAGCTGTGCGCTAGGGCATCCGTGCCGAGGGGTCCCTCGGTCAGAGAGTACCAAAGCGGGCAATGGGTGGTTTCGAGGGAGGCAAACAGGTCCACCTGGGCCTGCCCGAACTGCACCCAAATGAGCTGGACTGCGCGGGGGTGGAGTCGCCACTCTCCGCGAGGCGTAGACTGACGAGAGAGCGCGTCGGCTGTCTGGTTCAGGTCGCCTGGGATATACGTGGCACGCAGGGAGCGGATCACCTGCTGACTCCACCGGAGGAGGCGTCGGGCAAGTCGTGTTAACTGCAGTGAGCGAACGCCACCCTGACGATTGATATACGCTACTGCAGTAGTGCTGTCCGACCGGACCAGCACGTGCTTGCCCTGCACGAGAGGCTGCAGCCTCTTCAGTGCAAGTAGCACAGCCCACAACTCTAGGCAATTGATATGCCAGCGCAGGCGGGGGCCCGTCCAAAGCCCCGACACTGCGTGCCCGTTGCACACTGCACCCCAACCCTGCAGGGAGGCGTCTGTTGTCACCACGACATGCCTCGTAACCTGCCCTAGGGGTACCCCTGCCCGAAGGAAGGCCATGGAAGACCACGGGGTTAGGGTGCGTCGGCAGCGAGGCGTAATCACCATCTGCCTGCTGCCGGTGTGCCACGCTCCCCAAGGAACTCGACTCAGGAGCCAGTGTTGAAGCGGCCTCATGTGCATCAACCCGAGGGGTATCACCGCCGCCGAGGATGCCATGTGTCCCAGGAGCCTCTGAAATAGTTTCAGGGGAACCGCCGACTGCGTGAAATGATCCAGGCAGTTCAACACCGACTGGGCGTGTACTGCGGACAGTCGCGCTGTCATGGTGACAGAGTTGAGTTCCATACCAAGATAGAGGATGCTCTGCACAGGGGAGAGCATGCTCTTCTCTCGGTTGACCTGTAGTCCCAATCGATCTAGGTGCCGGAGCACCAGGTCCCTGTGTGCACACAACAGATCTCGCGAGTGAGCCAAGATAAGCCAGTCGTCGAGATAGTTGAGTACCCGCACACCTCTCCCCCTGGGGGAGAGAGGGCAGCCTCCACGATCTTCGTAAAGAACTCATGGAGTCAGAGACAGACCGAAGGGGAGGACTCTGTACTGATATGCCCGAACCTCGAAAGCGAACCGTAGGAACGGGCGATGACGAGGGAGAATCGAGACATGAAAGTAAGCGTCCTTCAGGTCAATTGCCATGAACTAATCCTGACATCTGATGGATGCCAGGATGCGCTTCTGCGTGAGCATCCTGAACGGCAGCTTGTGCAGGTGTCTGTTCAGGGTACGCAGATCTAGGATGGGGCGCTCCCCCCCGCCTTTTTTGGGGACGATGAAGTAAGGGCTGTAAAACCCCTTGGACATCTCGGCTAAGGGGACGGACTCGATCGCACCCTTCGCCAGAAGGGTGGCGACCTCGCTCCGTAGTACGGGGAGCATCCCGGCCTCTGACCGAGGTGACGAGGATGCCCCGAAACTTGGGCGGGTTTCTGGCGAACTGGATCGCGTAGCCGAGACGGATCGTCCTTCTTAGCCACCGTGACGGTGTGGGAAGCTCGAGCCAAGCTCCCAGGGACCGTGACAGGGGTACTAAGGGAACGATCTGCTTCATCGACCCCCCGGGGGGTGGTTCGATGGCTGGCAGTGCGGGTCTCTCGCCGGGGGTGGGCCCCCGGGAAGAAGACTGGCTCTGCTGGTTTGCCTGCCTGGCGATGCAGGCCCCCGCACCATCGATTTGAGAGTGCTGAGGACTGCAAAATACATTCGATGTTGCGCCTCGCCAAGACGCAACGTCGAGTGGCCGAACACCGTCTGACAGAGGGTGAGAGCGGCTGTGAAGAACACCCAGGGAGATAGGAAACTCTTTCGTGAAAAAGTGGGCGCTAGGCCCCCGTGGGCCTAGCTGATGTAGGAACGGGGCAGGAACCGTCCCGGATCGACCGTCCAGCGATGTCATGGCTTGATACGGGCCCGATGGTGTTAACCTCCCTGGGGTCTTCCCGTCAGGAACGCTTCTTCCTCGAACGTTGTTGACGGGGTGGTGGTCTCCCCTTCGCCGCCCTTTTCCGGGATGCCGCCTGGGTAGGGAGCGCTGGAACCGGAGCTGGCTTCGAAGGGGGCCGGGGCTGCTGGGAAGCAGAGGCCGCACGGGAACTCAAAGGCCTATGGGCGGCCGAGTCTCGGCGGGGAAGTATATGGCTATATTCTTGGGCTGAGGAACTGCTGGGCGAAGTCCTCGACAGTGTCACCAAACAGCCCACCCTGCGCAATGGGCGCGTCGAGAAAGCGGACTTTCTCGGCGTCGCTCATCTGCGCAAGGTTGAGCCAGAGATGCCTCTCCTGGACCACCATGGTGGACATCGCCCGACCCAGGGCCCGCGCGGTCACCTTGGTCGCCCTTAGAGCGAGGTCGGTGGCGGTGCGGAGTTCCTGCATTAACCCCGGGTCGGTCTTACCCTCGTGGATCTCTTTCAACGCCTTGGCCTGATGGACCTGCAGGATGGCCATGGCGTGGAGAGAGGAGGCAGCTTGGCCCGCGGCAGTGTAGGCCTTCGACACCAGCGATGCCGAAGTCCTACATGCCTTGGACGGGAGTTTCGGTCGACCTCTCCAGGTGGACGCCGCCTGCGGGCACAGGTGCACCGCGACTGCACGTTCCACCTGGGGCACGTCGACGTAACCCCTAGCCGCCCCACCATCGAGGGAAGAGAGAGCGACGGAACCAGTTTGACGTGTACGCGCCGAAAAGGGGGCGTTCCACGTCTTCGCCAGTTCCTCATGCACTTCCGGGAAAAATGGAACCGGGGTTGGGCGCGGCTTGGAGTCGCGCTCAGAGCCCAAGAACCACGTATCCAACCGTGAGCGCTGGGGGAGAGGCACCGGAGTACACTCTAACCCAATACACACGGCGGCCCGGGAAAGCATGGCCGACATCTCGACATCCGCCTCCTCCTGAGCTCGTCCCCCCTTAGGGGGGAGCTGCAGAGAGTCGTCGGGATCGGATGCCAGCAATTCGCTCTCCGATGCTGCGATGGACATCTCATCCTCATCACGCATCGTGTCCGACTGCGTGAAGGAGGACGCTGACGGTGTGGCACCGCCAGCTAGGGAACAATGAGGCGAGCGAGACGGGGTGCGAGCGGTCCGCGAGCACTTGGCTGACGGATTAGCGCTCGCAGAAATCCCCATATCACCCTCGCCGCTCGCCTTGGCGAACGGAATGGCCTTAGCCATCCTCGTCACAGCCCGGGAAGCATGCGAGGTGGTGGCTAATTCTCCGGAGAAAACAGCCACCCGTGACCGCAACGTCTCTATGACCATCTGCCCGCAGTGCGGGCAAGATGAGTCCACGAAGGCTGTCTCAGCGTGTTGGACCCCCAAACACCTGACACAGACATCGTGCTTGTCCCCATCCTCGATGAGGACACCGCACCCACGAGAACAGCGGGACATGCCACGCTGGAGAAATTAGCTCTTTTAGAATGCAGACGGTGATGCACCGTCTGAAGCTCGAACACCTCTGGAACCGCCGAGACGCCCAGGGGAAGTCGCTGCAGGAAGGGACAGTCCGCTGCACCACGTCGTAGAACCGGCAATGTAGAGCTTTTGCTAAGCAGCAAGAGAAGATCTTCATAACTGAAGGCTCCGAAGAACAAAAGGTGAATGAATGATGCACGCCATCTCCCTTTTATACCCGGATGTCCGGGGCGGAGTCCGGCATGCAAATTTCATTTGCCAATTTTCATTGGCCTTTTCTAAGCAGTCGGAAACGATTGGTTCTCAGGGACGAACCCCATCTGTCGGTTCGACACAACGTCGAGAGACCGACAGAAAGGGAACCTTAGGTTCTATAAAGAACCTTTAACATCAGAAGAACCTTTCAGTTTCAAAAAAGTTCTTTGTGGCAAAAAAGGTTCTTCAGATTATAAAAACTAAGAAAGAGATGGTTCTTTAAAGAACCTTTGTCTGAATGGTTCTTTGTGGAACCAAACATGGTTCTTCTATGGCATCGCTGTGAAGGTTAATCGATTAATCGAAATCGCAATCGCGATGTGAGACGTTGCGATTTGCTAATCGCAAGAGGCTGCGATGTGAAAAATAGGAAACGCGTCTGTTCCAAGCCCGCTTTGAGTGGCATTCTTGCTAACCAACTGAGTGAGCGCACCTCCGTTATGCCCAATCAGCACTGCCCTAGCCAAACTAACATTCCGACGTCCGACATTAAAAAACAAACAAACAGAAGGCAGGAGAGAGAGTGTGTTATTATGGCATCTGCAGAGTCAGATCGATCATATTAGGCAAATAAATACTAAAGAACCGTCCAATTCAGAAGACTGCACACACAGCCTGTGTCATACTCGCGCGACTCTTCCCCGCGTTGCGCGTCTCGCGGACGAGCCGTTTAAACTTGACGCGCACACACAGCCTGTTTCGTAATGACGTTTATAGTACTTGAGTCGGGCTCCACACGGGCATCTGGCAATATGGACGAGGCTTGACGCACGCGCGCACCCTGTGTCAACTCACGCCTAGCTCACCGTTTCAAACAAATGTAAATTCTATCGAACTGTTTTGCTAATTTCACTTCGATGAAATTAAACATTCAGCACATTTTCTACTTGTTTTAAAAAATCCCACATAGGCCTACTTAAAAAATTATAAATAAGCCTATGTAACCTATGAACTATTTTAATAATTCACTAACACAATAGAAAATGTTATGGATTTAAGGTTTACAATTGGAGTTGTATTTGTTTTAATGGAAACTATAATAGTGTACATTGGTATTTGGATTTTATTTGTGTGATGTAATCTGGAAGTTGGGAACCAATTGAACAACAGTAAGCCCTATTTGAATAATGCCCAAAATACACTACAAAAATGAATTTTGTAATGGTTTTAATGGAAACAATTAGAATTTCTGTAATGTTTTTTTTTATTTTCTTTCAGCAGGGTAACTATACCCATACTGTGCTCCACACAACAATATTGAGCTGAAGTTTGAATTAGAAAAGTTAAAATCGCAAATCAAATCGCAATCGCAATGTCTGTCAAAAATATCGCAATTAGATATTTTCCCCAAATCGCACAGCCCTACTTTTAAGCATCTTTATTTTTAAGAGTGTGTGTTGCTCCAGGTTTACATCAGTGACAGCAAACATTTATGTATGGGTAGTTGACAAGTATTCTAAATGTGTCTTGTGCTATGGACAGCAAATATTTTTTGCTATTTTATATCATAAGTATAAATATTAATATCAAGTTTTAAACATGAGGCTCCTGTGGTAAGAGTGCACATTTTCTTGTATGCGAATGTCTTCATGTTTCCTTGTTAAAGTGTGTTCTAAGAAATCCAGATATTTGTATCTATAAATATAAACAATATAAAATAATACATTATTAACAGTTTGTTTTCTAATTTTTTGCTATGTCAAACCATAGGACACATGTACGGTAACTACCGTACCCAAATGTAGAACTGCTACTGCAGATGGGAAGTTTTGTCTGTTCCACATTTCCAGGCTTTTGAGTTTTCTAAACATTTGTGTTCCACGGAAGAAGCAGAGTCATATTCTCTGCGCTGTTTTTTAAAATGATTCATTGTGTTTTTTTTCCTTCTGTCTCACCTGTAGGAGATATGCGAGTGTCACGAGTGATGGCGTGGAGAAGAACCCAAATGCAGGCAGGCAATGAAGGGGTTAACAAAACACTTTATTGACAAAAAAACAGAAACCAAAACACCCACAATGGGGAAAAACTAAACTGAGAACTACTACAATAAAACAAAAACTTCCCACGAGGGGGCATGACAAAACCAGGTCAAAAATAACAAGAGTAATATAAACAAATACCAACACTAGCCGGGGAGCAGGAACAGAACGAACAAGGCACACATGGAACGAAGTACAATACACGAGCAACAAGACAATGAAACAAGACGGCATTAAATAGGCAAGACAAACGAGGGATAATTACACAGGGCAGGTGAGGAACATGAGACACGGGAGGAAAGCAATACATGAGACGAGAGGGGTGGGGCCAATGACAATACACGAGAAAACACATGAGAAGTAAAAACAAACAACTCATGGTCTTCTCACATAAAACCTAAGGCTTTGTCATGGCTCTGCTACAGGACCAAGAAAAACATGACTAAATGAAGCAGAGCCATGACATGCGAGTCTCCTCAGTGCATCGTGGATGGAGCCACACATTTGGACATCTGCCAAGGACATCTGAGTGAGATTTGCTAAATCATGACTCATTTAACCAATAAGAATCCAGATTGACTATCTACAGGTGCTTCAGGTTCAAGTGGTTCATAAAAGCAGCTGAGGTATCAGACAGATGAGATATTTAGCACAGCAGTGCTTCTCATTGGTGTGCCGTGTCGTGAAAAATCAAATAAAATAAAGTAAATTCAATTTATTTATATAGCGCTTTTAACAATGTGCATTGTTCCAAAGCAGCTTTACAGGAGCAAATAAGAAAAACAGAAAAACGCAGAAAGGTAAAACACAGCACAGTGCATGGTGTTTATAGACCAAGCTAGATCATTCTAATAAATAATATCTAATAAATAAATGCAGTCTCCCGGTGAGCAAGCCAACACTGCCCTGCTGTGGCGAGGAACCCAAACTCCAATGACGAATAAATGGAGAAAAAAAAACCTCGGGAGAGACCAGAATCTGCCGAGAGGACCAGATCTCCTCTGATCATGTGTCATAGCTGCACTCAGTGACAGTGACCCAGACCAAAAGCCACCGAGCAAACGTCCACGAAGAACAGGGAGAGCCGGTGTTATACCGAAATCCGACTCCCCGGACAAATTATACTCTTCTCACGTGCACACGCATTACACAGTTGATAGGCGGAGTTAAGAGTTCTGTTTGCAATAGCTGTTTGCCGTTATTTTTACACTTCTAGGACCAACATTGTGCATGTATGCGTTGTAAAAAACCTATAAACGACAATTAGCAGTTAGGATTTAAGATGGATTAAGTAAATAAAAACTCAACTTGGTTGATCGATTTAGCTCGATCCACCGTCGAGCCTCCGTATAACTCACCAGTCACCATGGATTTATCATAGTAAGTCTAGTAATCAGTTTTTTTCATACTAATTTAGATTCCCAGTGTTTCACACTAAATTTCATGGTTAAACTATGGTTAATTTACTATTGTAAAGCGTGGTTGATTTTAATAACGACAATAAAGCGCATCATTTATCTGTGCAAAACTGTTTGCTCTAAAAAAAACATATTCATATATAGTAGGCTACATATGTAAGTTTATAATGTTCTCTTATAGAAGACGGTGTAACACAGTTTGTCAAAGTTGTACTTCTTGTATGCCAACATTCATTCACTTTTTTTTCTTGAGCGTTACATTTTTGTAGGGCAAATTAAATTAATATGTAAAATTACAAAATAACTATTTGAAGTTGGCTGCCTTTTTCATAAAAATGA
>NC_079900.1:25578136-25660897 GCF_024868665.1 Triplophysa rosa
GGGGCGGAGTCCGGCATGCAAATTTCATTTGCCAATTTTCATTGGCCTTTTCTAAGCAGTCGGAAACGATTGGTTCTCAGGGACGAACCCCATCTGTCGGTTCGACACAACGTCGAGAGACCGACAGAAAGGGAACAGAAAGTTGGCAGAAAGAGTGCCACAATCTGCTTCAGCTAAAATACACCAGTGACCCACTTCTTCCTCTAAGCTGGTGGATGAAGCTTAACCATCTTTCTCCGTGTGCAAACGGGCCTGGTGTGGTTGATACAAACACGGCACCGTCTAAAAGACACGTCTGCTTTTCTACAGTATTGTTTTTTATTTAAAGTAACTAATAGCCTGAGAAAGAGAGATGCTAAAAACAGACACACATGAAAGTCATCGCTGACGCTGACAAGCACAATCTTCATTCTACCACATGCTCAGTATTTAGGTGTCAAGTTCATGGCTGATGCTGCAGTTTTAGCTCATAGTCTGTTTATGGACTATCTGATGCATATTGTAAACTGAAATGTCAAGCTACGGTTTGGTTGGCCGGCTGGTTTATATCAGTCTACCAGTGCTTAAATGTCTGTGGAGTTTGAATGCTGAGGGAAACGTTTGTCCCACATTTGTAGTTGATTTGAATATGACCTCCGGCGCTTCGGTGTTGTTGTGGCGATGACCGCTGCTCATGTAAACACACATTTACAGGTGTCCTGCTCTTGTGTTGTGATACAGTACCTGAAGACCTGTCCCTGGAGGAGAGAGAGGAACTGTCCAACATTCGCCGGAGGAAAAAAGAACTACTCGATGATATTGAGGTGAGACTGCTTCGTTTTTCGGCTTAGCTTTTTTGCATTATTGCTTTACATCATTTACGTAAAGCACAAATGACGATGATGTTTGGTATAGAATATCCCACGCCTACTATTTCTGCAGCTTGCAGTCCTGCACACATTATGCATACTTTCTTTATGTCTGAAATCCCTTCAGAAATAATACCAAAACCATCATGTGCGAATACTGTACACTCTTAAAATAAAAGGTGCTTCAAAAGGTTCTTCGATGGCATAGAAGAACCTTTTGGTTCCATAAAGAACATCCGGAGAACCTTTCTGTTTCTCAAAAGGTTCTCTGTGGTGAAAAAAGGTTCTTCAGATTATAACCAAGTAAGAAAGAGATGGTTCTTTAAAGAACCTTTGACTGAATGGATCTTTGTGGAACCAAAAATGCTTCTTCTATGGCATTGCTGTGAAGAACCTTTTAAGCACCTTTATTATTAAGAGTGTATCCCACAATGCAATGTGCCCGACTTGCACTCCATTATAACAAACTAACCTGCATATCAGCCACAGCATGTTACAAGATTTGAAGGTACCGATATTAACCACAATATAATGCGATATGTGAGATGAATTTTAGTTCTCTATACAAACGTTTTTTATTAAAGCACTGGACTGCTGAGGTGAGTCAGTGTTTGACTAACACTTTGTGTTTGACAGAGGCTGAAGTTTGAGATCGCTGAAGTCATGACAGAAATCGAGCAGCTCACGTGTGTTGGCGAGAGGTGAGAATGATGGGAAATCTTTTCCCAGTGATCAACCGAAGTTCTTTTACTTTCACACATCGCCTCGCTCATCTGTCCTCATGTAGACATTAGTTTAGAGCCCTGTTCAGAGTGTCACCTGGCCTGACACCTGATGAGAAAAGTCTGTTTGTGCTTATGGCCATACAGATTAAAGGCCTGTTCAGGCCAAAAACAATATGTTCTGACTTAAGTAGTCATCATTATAGAAACAATGTAATGTAAGTCGCTTTGGATAAAAGCGTCTGCCAAATGCATTAATGTAAATGTCATGTAAATGTACTTTATATTTGTGTCCACACCAAAAGATGACAAACTTGATTGTTTATTCTAAGCGTGTATGCAGAAGATGCACATTTAAAATGCACGAGCCCTTTCAATTTAAATGGATTTTGATTGGCTGTCAATGTTTTTAAGGGCTCAAATCATGAAGTATCAAATTATTCCTTAGTTTTTTCCTTGATCTTTATAACAAATGTTCTGGACCCTTTAAATACAACTGCTAGAAGATGAGGTTCTTATATGAACGGGACTTATGGATGTAAACAGGACTGTTTAGAGTTCTGAGAGCTGTCCAGGAGAGTGTGGTTAGTGCGTTCAACTGAATTTAGGTCACATTGTATCTGGAGATGAATCCAAAACGTTTTTTGTCTGCATTCATTCTTACTGGAGGATTGTTGTTGAGACATTCTTAACTTTTGTTTACAGCAAAATGACGCAGAGAAACAAACAAATTGCAATGGGAAGAAAAAAATTCAACATGGACCCCAAAAAGGTTTTTGTCATCGTTACACTACCCTGAATCTCTAGATATGTAATTTTCATCCACTTTCATAAAATTCATCAAAACGTATTAACCTTCAACTTAAAGTTTTTGTTCTGTGCAATAAATGTTGCGACATGTCCCATGATTATTGTAAATGTGAAGTTGTTTTGTTCGTTCCTGTAACTCAGTTGGCACATAAGAGCATTGTGTTAGCAACGATCATGGGTTCGATTCCCAGAGAACACATTTTACTGATACATATTGAAAGCCTGAACATATACTGTAAATTGTTTTGGATTAAATTGTCTGCGAAATGCATTAATGTATGTGATTTCCCTGACGTATATAAAGTTAAACCAAAAATCTTGTAAATGAAATCTTCAGGGGATTCAGTTTCTTCTGGAGAATGACCTCCTGCAGCAGACCCCCGAAGACATCGCACAGTTCCTCTATAAAGGCGAGGGCTTGAACAAAACCGTTATTGGGGATTACCTAGGAGAGCGGTAAACCTCTTTTGTATTTTGTGTGCTCGATTCATGACAGAAATGGATTTAGTGAGCTGAACAGCAGCTCAGAAATGCAACACATGTTTCTCTGGAGAACAGGGAGAACCTCCTGAAATGTGACTTGTCAAAACAGTAAGACTTCATGATGCATAACCCCACATATAAACAGTCAAAGTCTCCCGCAAAGACTGTTCCCAAACATCTGGGAAGACCTCAAATGGGGATTTGTTTTTCTTTAAAGACAAATAATCAATCTTGATTTACAGAAGGTCCTGTGTTTGTGTGTTTTCTCATAGCGATGACTTCAACATCAAAGTGCTTCAGGCTTTTGTCGAGCTTCATGAATTTGCCGACCTCAACCTCGTTCAGGCTCTGAGGTGAGAAAAACACTAGAGTCTAACACAGAACAATTGTTTGTAGCTCATAATTAATTCAAGAAAATGTATATGAATTAGTTTCGATTTTGCATACATTTTAACATGTCCACAAACAATAAATTTAAAGAATTTCTACAATTGTTAATATCTTTTGCATTGTACTATTTTTTCATTATTAAATACTTATTTTAATGTGAAAAATACATTATTTAACTTTTTTCATATTAGAATTTCACAAGTTTATTTGCCAGTTTATATGCATAAACTGTGCGTTTGCACATAAATTTGTGTTTAAATAAAGAATACAGTAATAAATCACCATTGAAAAGACAATATATATAGAACTAGAGACAAAATCAGAAATTTAGACGTATTATAGTATACAGTATATTATAGGATTATAGTGATAAGAATTTGGGGGTGAATTTGTGACGAAAACAATGTCACAGTGCAAATATATTATCTTCATGCAAAATACCATTTGTTGTTTCTTTTGACTTTGGGGTGAAATGTAATCTGGAGATTGATTTATGAATGATTTCACCATGGATTGGCTTTCTGCACACAGGCAGTTTCTCTGGAGTTTCAGACTGCCTGGTGAAGCGCAGAAGATCGACAGAATGATGGAGGCGTTTGCTTCCCGGTACTGCCATTGCAACCCTGGAGTCTTCCAGTCCACAGGTCAGATGGGATTTCGGCACAAGGACGTATTGCTTTCACACAGACATTCGAAACAAATCTTTAAGCCATTACGAACTGAAGGTTGATAAACTGCCACAATGCTTCCATTGTTTACCTCATTTGTAAGTTGCTTTGGATAAAAGCGTCTGCTAAATGACTAAATGTAAATGTAATGAAGAACTATGTATGTACAACAAGGGCACATGCAAGTTTCTTAAATGTTGGATGGTAGGGGAAGACTGCTACCTTGTTCTAAAGCAAACCCACACCCCTAACCTAAGACTTGTAACTGTTAGGATTAATATGACTGAACTGGTAGAGCTTTTTGTTGTGAATATTAATATGCTAAAGTGACACAAAATTCTGTCATATTTACCCTCATGTGGTTCAAAACCTGTGGAACACAAAAGAAGATATTTTGAGAAATGTCCCAGTGGTTTTGTGTTCTAATGTTGAGGTAATGAAACGGGTAGTCTGATGGCTGCTGCCCCATGTGTCTCACAGAGATGAAATAATGAAGGTTTAATGTAGCTCATGCATATGGACGTCATACTGTCAGCTGTGAGGTAATGCTGAATCTGACTGCTGGCAGGGCATACACTTATTCAGTGCCACTTGTTGGAGTTAAGAGCTCACGTCAGTCTGGGAGTCTGTGAGACTGAGGCTGAAAGAAAACAACTCTGTGGCTCCGTTTCCCACCCACATTGTCACCGCCGACTGTAAACCATGTCAGGCGTGTGTCTTCAACAAGAGAAACTAACAGCTGCCTCAAATACAGTGTTTTGCGTTGACCCGAACATCTCAAATTTTTCGAGTTTCAGTGTGTTAGCACAATACTGCATTCTGGCAGAAGAAAAATTGCCTATACATGATACAAAAACAAACAAAGTTCTATTGAAACATTACAAAGGAAAGTTGATCCTGTCGTGGTCATTTTTGCTAGTTGAAGAGTCACTGAACAATAAGATACAGGTCAGCAGAATTCCAGACAGATGTCATGTTGAAATAAATCTGGACTGCAAACAACATTTTAAAGCCATTGTATTGTTTTAACTGAAGTCCGTTTTTGTGTTTTGCAGACACATGTTATGTGCTGTCCTTTGCCATCATCATGTTGAACACCAGCCTTCACAATCCCAACGTCAGAGATAAACCTGCTGTAGAGCGTTTCATTTCCATGAACAGAGGCATCAATGAAGGAGGAGATCTGCCGGAAGAGCTGCTCAGGGTAACGCCTCTCATCACCGCAGCATCGTTTTATTTACAAAGCTCAAGTCGTGTATTATTCATTTATCCACTGATAACAGCATACATCATGTTGTCATAATGACTTCCTCCCCTGTAAGAACAACAAAATAAAAACAGATGATATCTGGTTGAGGTAATAATGAAATTGTACATGCTGGAAAAACATTAAAATATATTTACTTATGTCAAAATTGCTTCCTTTAAGAAATGGGAAGAGAGATTTTTTATTGTCTAAATCTCAGAGAGCTCTATTCCATAAAACAACAACTTTTCCATTGCACTTTGATAAATACTACCAATAACATTTGCACTGTTGGTCCTGTGACGTTGAAGTTATAAAATACTTGTGCTTCAGAGGGATACACCCAAAAATGAAAATTCTGTCATCGTTTACTCACCTTCGAGTTGTTCCAAATCTGTATACATGTCTTTGTTCTGATGTACACGGAGAAAGATATTTGAAATAATGCTTATAACCAAACAGATCTCAACACCCATTGATGCCCATAGTAGGAAAAATGACTTTATCATTTTTTTTGTTCTGTTGAACACAGAAGAAGACATTTTGAAGAATGTAGGACAGAAAACAGTTCTGGGGCACTTTTGACTACCATGGTATTTTTCCTACTATGGGAGTCAATGGGTGTTGAGATCTGTTTGGTTATAAGCATTATTCCAAATATCTTTCTCTGTGTTCATCAGAACAAAGACATTTATACAGATTTGGAACAACTCGAAGGCTAGTAAATGATGACATAATTTTCATTTTTGGGTGAAGTATCCCTTTTAGTCTTGCCTCAAGAATGAAAATGTGGTCATCATTTACCTACCCTTATGTCATTTAAGGTCCCTGAGGGTTTCTCTGTTCTCCAGAACCAAAGTCCTTAGGTTTAATCTGTATCAGCCTGTTGACCTTGCATGTTAAAAAGCCAAACGTATCTATCTTCATGCTTTGTCAAAGCATTTTGACCAGTTGATCACTCTTTCCGTCTGACTGGATGTGAGCATTGCAGTATTATCATCACTAATGTCCATGTCTCTCTTACTTCACCTCTACAGAACCTGTATGAGAGTATCAAGAGCGAGCCCTTCAAAATCCCAGAGGATGACGGAAATGACCTCACTCACACATTCTTTAACCCGGACAGAGAGGGCTGGCTGCTTAAATTAGGTTGGAATCGCACACATCAGCACCATATTTACTGTCCTTTCTCTAGCTGCTTTTCCATTACCCTTAAAAATGCACAAATTGAAATTTTGCAAAAACTCCCATGTATCGCAAAAAAGTTCATGCTCGCATGAGGTGTTATTCAGGCGATACGTTAAAGACATATTTCGCGAAACAGCAATGGAAACACTTTTTGTCGCATTTACACAAAAAGTCACATGACCATTTGCGGTGTGTTTTGACAGAACATTTGGAAAGATGGGATGTAAGGAATTCACATTAATTAATATCATACATGACGGCACAAATTCAGGAAAACGAGTGAGTGCAGTATGGAGATTTATTAGGAACGGTGAAGTAATAGGAAAATATATGAGGAAATAAATGCATTTCTTTCATTACAGTAGGTGGCACTATGCACTAAAGTTGGTTTGCAACCTGCCAGAAAACGTACAAAGAAGAAGTACGGCCAGAATGGCTTATCACGAGAAGATACAAAATACACTCTTATCGCATATAACATCGTTTAATGGAATCGCAGTCATTCCACAATACTTATTTTAATCGACATTTAGAAAATATTGTGTAAATCTGTAATGGAAACCTGGCAACTGACTCTCACGAACGACTTTCATCACAGTAAAGGGCTCGGCATACTACATTCGAAATCGAAAACAACCGACTGTGACCTGATTTCGAACAAAATCTGGTCCAAACGACAATTCGTTTCACTAGTTCGCCGCAGCAAACCAAAGAACTCTCCGAGAAAGTTTGTGTTGGCCGGTAAACACCCTCGAGCCACCATTGGTCAATGGCCTTTACGTAATAGGTGGGTGTGTTGTTTCTGTGGCCACGTGCGCAGAGGCTATTTGCATACGTCATGTAAACCCCGCCTCCAGAAACAAAGGGGTGTTGGATTGTTCGAAAACACTTTACCGTCTCTCAACGTTTTCTAGCTTCGTTTTACCCCCAAACGCAGAACGAAAGCGCAATTCGCCTGGACTATGCTGAGCCCTTTAGAGTCATTTCATGTTTTTCTAATTCTTTTCAAAGCAAAAGCCTGAAATCAGTGGGGAAACAGCTTGTGCCACAGTAAAAAAAAACATTTGTATCCACTCAATTGTCATTGGATGTGCCGCATTCAAAGTCAACATGAAATGGCACTCAAGATGTCATGTGATATGGTTTAAAGCTGTCCACTGATACACATGTGAAGTTATACACAGCATAGCAAAATCACTACCGGTCGACACTTTATAATATAGTGCATGTTGTCATACTGCCTGACAGCAGATTCAGAAACATATTTGAGCCTGTAGGTGGTGTCAGTGAAAGCTGTGAAGAATAATGACTTTTCACATATCTGAGAGAGCAGAAGTACCCAGTGCCTGACCAACAGAGTAACAATGACTCATGGACTCGTTTCTCATCCTCTCCCTGTCTGTCACATCCTGTGGACAAACGTTGGTGAAGACAGGGACTTTCATTCATACGATGATGTGTTTCTGAGATCCCATCTGTCATCTGTCATAAATGTGTATTTGGATGTGCAGTACGTGAGCGTGTGTTTGTGTATCGATGTCCTTCTTGTTTTCCCTACACACTTTGACCCCTGCCCTCATTTTCTGTTCTGTGACTGGCTGTCTCTGCAGGAGGTAGGTAACCAGGACAGATCTGTCCCATCATTCCTTCATCTCAGCGTCCGCTGGCTTGCATTCATCCTCCTCCTGTCTGAAGGGATGTGGTTGCTCTGCTGTAACCGGCTGACGCTGGGGTCAGAGGTTGCTTTTTATGTCACATGCTCTGTTGACCCGGGACACGCACGTTCCTGTTCCTCTGCGTAATGTCTCAGCAGCCCCGTAAACTAGCTAATAATGTAGGTACACATTATACCCTCACGGTCATTATTTTCCCCCCTCGGCAGTTTACAGCAGGGAGAATTTTCCACAGTTTCCACCACTAAATATATCCTTGTTGGATTTGTGCGCTGGAAATAGTTGTCTTCCACAGACGACGTGAACAGATTAAAACAATTAAAGCCCAAAGTTTGTTGCGATTTGACTCATTTTATGGTTTTATGTTTTGAAAATCACAACAGTCCACACCAGAGTCTTCAATTATAAAACGTGCATATGTGTGCGCAAAAATCCACGGCAACGTTCATATTTATAAAAACGGTTGATGTTGACTGGCGCTCTTTCATCAATGACATTATTTAGACATCATTAAAAGACGATAATTTGCGATCTATAGATTTCATATCTGAGAGAGGCGTACACGCGTTTTTAAAAAACACATTTTAGTAAAGAAAGAAATGTTAAAGAAACAGTAGTGAAAAATGAAAATTATAAAACGTATGGTGCAAAGATCTGACAACATTGGAAATGAACAATTCTGTACAAGCAAAAAATGCAAAATCCGTCTTTCTTTTGGTGCGTTCTTCCCCTCGTGACAGCCAATGCACAGTCTCTGGCACCATCTCTGGCTCTTTTCCCTCTGTTGAGGCGTCACACACACCCGCACAACATACAGCACATAAGAGACCCTGATCATGTAGGGACCATCAAACCCTGCATGTGTTCATGATGGGGTAATGTCATTGATCATCTTCACCATCTCACCCTAAGCCCTCCCGGCACCCCTGTGAATGGCCCGCATTAGTGCAGTCTGTGTTTCTCTTACTTTGTGACTCAGGTGTGAATGGAGACCTACAGATAGCATGATGCTCTGTCCGTGGTGTTCAGCAGCATGTCAGACATGTTTGAGTCAGTGGAGAGAGCCGGATAACCCTATGGCTGTGTTGTAGACACTCCACAGAGCTGGAGGTTTGCTCTGGATGACTCAGAGGATTCAGCATATATGAGAACACACAGGGCGTGTGTGTGTGTGTGTGTGTGTGTGTGTGTGTGCGTGTGTGTGTGTGTGATGGAAAGGCTTCGTGGGCTCATCTACTCACTATTTCCAGATCATACTAGCTGCTTGCCAAAAGACATTGCATTTAATTTGATCATAACATGCAACTGTAGTCCTCTTGTTACAGTAGGTCTTTTCTTTGTAAAGCACCATTGCGTGAGTATTTCTAGGAAGATAAGGTTGTGATGCAAGCTCTTCCTGACAAATAACCGTTCTGATCACATCAGCATCGCTCGCAGACATTTCTCTTTGTGGTAGCTGTGGTTAGGAGTCAAGTTGGTTTTGGTTTCTGAAGTGGTCCAGAACACATGCGCAACAGAACATGAAGACTGGTTATATAAACATTTCTTTACTCCATGATGCTCCATCTCAACTCTTGAAGATCATCATTAATGATTAGTTAAATGAGAATCAAACTATGCAAGACTATTTGCTAATAAATGGGACTACAAACAGAAGAGATCTATTGTGATATTTCATAAATGTGAAACAGGAGCCACGTGGATCTCTGGTCAGGANGGTAGCTGTGGTTAGGAGTCAAGTTGGATTTGGTTTCTGAAGTGGTCCAGAACACATGCGCAACAGAACATGAAGACTGGTTATATAAACATTTCTTTACTCCATGATGCTCCATCTCAACTCTTGAAGATCATCATTAATGATTAGTTAAATGAGAATCAAACTATGCAAGACTATTTGCTAATAAATGGGACTACAAACAGAAGAGATCTATTGTGATATTTCATAAATGTGAAACAGGAGCCACGTGGATCTCTGGTCAGGATGAAAATACATGAATGACAATGTCTTGCATAACAACATGTAAAATCATGGGAATTATTTAAAAGACAAAGCATAAGCAATCAGGAAAACATTTACTCAAAAGTATGTTCAATTTAAATGATAAAACCTATGCTGTCTATAGACCGTTTCATCGGATGCGCGCGCGCCTGATCTCCAGTTAACTTTCGGTTTGTGTTTGGCTAGTGTCAAATAATATAACTATTTATATTTGATTTATGTTCATATTAATTTTTATTATTATTTTACTTTACAATAATTTTGTTATTTAATTTTAGTTAATTTTGTATGTTCATTTTATTTAATAAACAATTTGTTGAATGGGTCCTGTAGTTTTGACGCATTTAAACAAATGGTGTATGGTCCGTTCATTTGTCAATGAAATTTATCATTTCTGGCATAGAGATAAGAGATTAGATACCTCAATGTAAGATGATATGGTGCTTGTAAAGTTTTTTTGAACCCAGTTTCCAGACACCAGCTAAGCTTAAATGTCATTGAAATAAAAGGGCCACTCTATATGTAATTGCTGCATTAATCGTTTCTTGATTGATGTTACAATGAATGTCTTTGTTTCAGTGGTTTCATTGTGTTTTTCTCTGTGATTTTCTATGCAGGTGGACGAGTGAAAACATGGAAAAGGAGATGGTTTATTCTGACCGACAACTGCTTGTACTATTTCGAGTACACAACAGTAAGTTTTCTTTACTGTTTTCTTATTCTACAGTATGTCAATTTGTCACCATTTCACACATTTTTTGAAAAACAAGGATTGACACATACTACTCATTTGACGTACGGATTTTATCATCGCATGCTATACTGTAGTAGAGAAGTTGTATTCGGGTGCTGGATGTGTATTGATGTGTTTCTCTTCCCTACAGGACAAAGAACCGCGTGGAATCATCCCTCTGGAGAACCTCAGCATCAGAGAGGTGGAGGAACCCCGAAAACCTGTGAGTGATGATATCCTCCCTCCAAAAAACCTTTGAGCTGTACAGAATGAAGAAGACCTCATGCCTCATGTCGTGTCTCCTCTTACAGAACTGTTTTGAGTTGTACAATCCAAATCATAAAGGGCAGGTGATCAAGGCGTGTAAGACAGAGGCAGATGGACGGGTGGTGGAGGGGAACCACGTCGTCTACAGGATATCAGCACCCACACCAGAGGAGAAAGATGAATGGATCAAATCCATCAAGTAAGACTTGCAGTTGAGAAAGTTGTTGGACCACCATTTGCCTTAACTTTTGAATACTCGCTATTTCACCAGTTTCTTGCACTGAACTTGTTCTGCCACAAGTTACTTTATCACTCCTTGTTTTGGCATGCTACACAAAGGATAACCGCAACTTGTGTTTTTCTTCACAGTAGCCTACCCAAATAGTATAATAATATTTATTACTGAATTAAGTTCCTGCAGAAACCCCAAGATTCTGTTGATTCTCATAGATGCTCAAAATTCTTAAAAAGCACTTCATTCAAGCTCTGTAGTTCCAGAAGGCATGGGGAAAGAAAACATAACTATGATTTTCATGTGTTTGTTGTATTTGTATTTTCTTGGCGACTCAAGGTATAAAATACAATCAGGTGATTTTTCAGATGTCACAGTTGATTTGGGGTCAAACACAAAAGGAGGTTTAAAAGTACACTTTTTTAAACTAAAATGCAAACCAGTTTAGTCCCAAGTAGTATTGAGGTAGTATACATGGACAAGTATACTAGTAGTATTACTCTATGTATGTGCTTAAAATATACTTTATTTTAAATATACTTTTTCAGTATACTTGAATTATGAGTATAAACGGCTCTCTCAAATCATCTCAACCTTTACATGGTTGATTATGAATCATGTGGCTGCCAATAACACCAACTATATCTAATACATTTTACTGTATTTTTAGTCCAACTAAAAAACATAAAAAATAATAAAAATATATAAATTAAAAAAGTGATATACAATGAAATATGAATCTAAATTAATATGAATGTAAATTTAACATTAAATTAATTGTTATAGACGCACGCATCCGATGATCATTTATGCAACATTTTCAGTGGTATAAAAATGTGATATTGCTGTGAAATATATGTTTTCCTAACAAGATTTCTACACATGAAATGGCATCAAATCCTCTACTTTGTGTAGCACTTATACGAACATCATTATAGATGTACCTTGTGTTGTAGAAAAGCAAGAAACGCAACTCAAGCACTGATAAAGCGTCAGAGGCGGAGTTACAAAGGGGGCAGGTTCTGCTCTTTGAAACCATGGAAACCTAACTAGGTCACTGAACAAACTATTTTTCATGATGCAGTTAAAGCTGGGCTGAATATAAATGCATTACCATATCAAAGATGCTCTCTAACGTCTGCTTCATTTGGTTTCTTCAGAGCGAGCATCAGCCGGGACCCCTTTTACGACATGCTGGCCACCAGGAAGAGACGCATCGCCAACAAGAAGTGAAAAGCGCCTTCCTTCCCCAATACCACACGCACCGTACACGCCGCCTTCTCGGACAGCCTTTGTGTGAGTGTGTGTGTGTTTAACGGTTTACAACAGCTGAATAATTCAATGTTTATAGTTCATTTCTTGTGTTTCTGCTAGTGTAAAAACACAACTGTCATGGGCTGTTTGTGTTTGCATGGATGTTGGTTTGTGTATCTGGGCAAATCACTCAAGAGCCCGGAGTTTAAGAATTCTCACTTCACAGAAAAGCCATTTGTTTCAGATGAGACGAGATCCTTTACAGTCGCAGTGTGGTCGTAAAGGCCACGTCATAATCTCTTACGGTGCTAGAAGACTTCCAGTGTGTGTGACCTCACAGGAAGTTCAAAGAGATGTCAATGAGATCTGTGCTTACATGAGGTGCCAGTCTGGAGTCAGCTGGACTGATTTCATGTTGTTAGACTGAGAAATGACAACCATACATGTGTAGTTTAAAGTCCCTGTGAACCGGAAGTTGCGATCGTTTTTTATTCCGTATTCTGACGCATTTCCGAGCGAAAAGGAATTTCAAAAGAGTAAATTAGTGGGCTTGGCTTGCGTTTTTTACTGCGAATTGATTGGATGTATAAAAACAGCTGTTGCATTTTGAAATGAAACTAGCAGCAGACTGACAGTTGAAGGGGAGGAGTTAACAGATGCTCCGCCCAAGCCGTCTAATTAACGTCATTTCGGGGCGGAAGTGTATTTTCAGATTTTAACTGAAGATTATGAGGGTACATGAATTTTAAAAAGAAAATGACCCACATTGATAAGCTATTTACTATAAAGGCTGCAATATTTCATGAAAAAATAAGAATTGTAATTTTTAATTTCACTGGGACTTTAAGATATTGTTGTACATTGCGATCCATTTAACCTTTCCTTTCTGATCTGGCAACACAGTCTCACGGGAATTCGTGACATTGTCATGAACTTTAATCTATTAATTTGTGTTTACTGACACGAATTTCCCCCTTTTCTCGTGTCAGTCAGCACAACTTTTTTTCGTGTCACCCAGCGCGACTTTCAATCTAATGTATTTTAATATGCAATATCTTTCATATGTATAAATATATATAAACGCAATCTGATGGGAATTCATATGTATTTTACAAGGTGGCTCATTCGTGTGAATTCCTATGTCCTGCGATCTCATTGGTATGTTTTGTTATGATTTGACTTTTCCCCTGTGACGTTAGGTTTAGGGGCGGGGTTAGGGGAGCCATTTATCATTGTTTTGCCACCTTGTGAAACTGGCGTTTTTAGCTAAATTAGCCTTTTGCGGCTGTGATTTTAGGGTGAAGTAAGGTGTTGGTTAACCACATCCTAAAATATGTATGACTTCTTTTGACATTAGGTTACAAATATATAAATGTAAATACATACGCAGTCTGTGTATTGAAAGTCGTGCTGAGTGACATTAAAAAAAGGTTGTGCTCACTGACACGAAAAAATGGGGATATTCGTGTCTATGAACACGAATGAATAGATTCCAAATTTCGTGTCTATACCACAAACTGTCTTGAGACTGGGTTGGATCTCGAGTACAGAACACTATCGGCTGTTGCAGTTGATGTTTTGATGTAATACGAATGAATTTGCTCGCCTTTGTGGTCCCTTTACAAGTACAGTTGAACTTTTTTAATATTTATTTTCTTTGTGAAATTTTATTCGGCTCGATTGGTAAGCTATAGATCTAAGTTATGTGTAAATACTGTAAACTTTTGTCCTCTTTGTGTAAGTACAATCTGTAGCATATAAATCTACTGGTTCTCTATAACGTTAGGGCTGTCTGCTCAGTAGCCTTAAACTAATGTACTTCTGTCAGGGAAAATGACCGCGTCATTCTGGAAAATGAAGACTTTTTAAAAATCCAGTGGCAATTTATATGTGTTGTAAAATAAAAGCCCTGTCCAGGGTTATAAAACTATCTTCAGTGCCCTTTGCGGCTTCAGATTAACTTTTTTACACGTCTATATAAGCTATTGGTCATATTGTATATTAAATATGAATACATAAAGAATTCATAAAGCCAAAGGTTTTTAGAGTGATCTTTGTTTGTATCACATTGGATTGAAAGAGATTTGACAATGTTCTTTTCTGTTACCATAAAAAGTGTATTCTGCCATTCTTATTTTGCATTCAGGACTTCAGTAAAAATAAGTTTCAGATGAATATAATTTGATGTATTATTTATTTAGATTATAAATATGAACATAATTAGAAAAGTAGGTGTGCAGAAGCAGAAGGAATCTGAAATGTTTAAGTGCAGATTAGTTTCTTTGACGCTTATACAAACTATCAACATACAAACTATCATATCTATGAAAAACATGTACAACATTTCAGATACATGCTCGCAAAGAAAGAAACATATGTCTTTTAATATTCCTACAATGAACACAATGCCACTTAAATGGTTTCCAATGGCCAAATATAGAAAAAGTCGTATTGAATGTGAAACTATTTTTAAGAAATTAATCATTCGAGTTACCAAATATTTCTCTCATTATTTGAGTATATTCCATTTATACAGAAACACAAGGAAACATAATATAAATATAATGTGTGTGCCGTAGCATATAACCATCCACAGCTTACAACATGTTTAAATAGTGTCACATTTTTCTGATGTGCAATAATACATATCTGTGATGCTACAACTGGTCATTTGTATTTTTTGAATATTTCTATTCTCACCGTTCTTAAAGAGGTCAAAATGGTTCTTAAATATATTACCATCATATATATTACCCGTCGAAACTCCATATTGAGCTAGACGTCTAGTGTTTCATAATGGCTACAATATATCTCTGAAATTCATATTTATATGAACATCATGAATATTTACACAAATCTATACCCAGTGAGTATGCACTTGTCAATCATACACTTTACCAGTACACTATGTGGACACACTGCAGAAAGTATCGCTGTACTGCCTCCTGCTGGAATGACATGACAGCAACAAACACAGAACTGAATAAAGTTCACTACGGGACAAGTTTCAACTGTCTGATCCCTCCCTGTCAGATAGAACAGCGAATATACGTTAAAAACTGATCAACTATTGCACAAGATCGTGATGTACTACTATCCACGCATCCCTGGTGTCCGGTCCTTCAGCAGGGGGAGGAGGACATCTGGTCATAGTCTGGACACTTGAGCAGGGCAGGGTAGCTGGCATTCATTTGTAGAGAGGCGTCGCTGGAGATGTCTGACGGGCTACGGCCTCTCGTCCAGGCATCAGGGTGCAGAAACTGACCCGAGTGATCCGAGCAGTTGCTCAGGCGCGGCCGGTAGAAGCTGGGCCGAGGCTGATAGATTTCCTCTGCTGTGTATCGCTTCATGAACAGGTAGACAGACATCACACCTGCACTCTAAACATAGCACAAAAAAAACTTGCAATTCAAATGAATGCAATACAAGTGTTAGTATCTAGAAACAAGTGTCTAGAAATATGGCAAAAAGTCTTAATGCTAATGCTAATGCTAAAACTTGACTCGCTGGGGCCCAGGTCAGGGAGCAGACAGTATGGCTTAACCAACTGTCTGCTTGCCGTCTCACGTCGCAGAATACACAAAATGTACAACATGTAGTAATCCGTTCTCCCAAACATCACAAAATAGAGACTGTGTCTGTCCCCCGGATTAGCAAACATAAAATAATGCGTAAACCTCTTGAAAGTAATTTAATAAACGTTAAACAAACTAAACATGAACAAAATACAGATAATCAACTGTTACGACTCGGATTGCTAAATATTAGATCTCTCTCTAATAAAGCACTTTTTGTTAACGATATGATAACAGATCATAAAATAGACATGCTCTGTTTGACAGAAACATGGCTAAAACCAGATGATTATATTGCTTTAAATGAATCTGTCCCCCAAGATTATTATTATAAACACGAGCCTCGTCTAAAAGGCAGAGGGGGAGGTGTCGCAGCACTTTACAATAACTCTCTTAGCATTTCCCAGAAGTCGAACTCTAAATATAATTCTTTTGAAGTCATGGTTCTTCATGTTTCAACACCTAATACTAAAGATAAAACACTTTTTAAATTGATTCTAGCTATTGTATATAGGCCTCCAGGGCACCACACAGATTTTATTAAAGAATTTGGTGGGTTCTTATCAGAACTAGTACTGGCCGCAGATAGACTCCTTGTCGTTGGTGACTTTAACATCCACGTAGATAACGTTACAGATGCCTTAGGAATGGCTTTCAAAGACACTCTTAACTCCATGGGCATTAGTCAACATGTGTCAGGACCCACTCACCTTCGTAATCATACTTTAGATTTAATACTGTCTTACGGTATAAATGTGGACGACGTTAAAATCCTTCAGCAGAGTGAAGACATTTCGGATCATTATCTGGTATTATGTTTGCTTCACTGGCCTACGGCTGCAAATAAAACTCATTGTTACAAATATGGTAGAACAATAACTTCAACTACCAAAGATGCGTTTCTCGATAATCTGCCCGAATTGTCTCAAATCATGAGAAATAACGTTGAAGATCTTGACATTACCACTGAAAATTTTAATTCCACCTTCTCGGTAACGCTAGACAAAGTTGCTCCACTACGTTTAAAGAAGATTAAAAATGGCAGCCCCACACCGTGGTATAATGAACACACTCAGGCTCTAAAGAAAGCGGCCCGAAAAATGGAGCGCAACTTTAAGAAAACTAAATTAGAGGTATTTCGTACAGCATGGAAGGATAGTATTCGAAAATACAGGAAAGCCCTAATAACTTCTAGATCCGCCTACTTTTCATCACTAATAGAAGAAAACCAGCACAACCCTAGGTTTTTATTTAACACGGTGGCTAAATTAACAAAAAATAAATCGTCAGTGACTTCTGATCCTGTATATCAGCATAGCAGTGATGAATTTATGAACTACTTCACATATAAAATCCAAGATATTAGAGAAAAAATTATAACAATGCAATCAGAAGTGAAACCCGCTGAACAAACTAACTACAGCGCCCTTAAGGAGAAAATGCAATTATTTTATACCGTAGATCAAGATGAGCTGTCTAAAATTATTAGATCATCTAAATCAACAACATGCATACTAGACCCTATACCTACAAATCTACTGAAAGAGATGCTCCCAGAAATTATAGATCCTCTTCTTGGTATTATTAACTCATCTCTGACATTAGGACATGTGCCTAAAGCATATAAGGTGGCTGTTATAAGGCCCCTTGTCAAAAAACCCCAACTCGACCCTAGAGAACTAAGGAACTACAGGCCTATATCGAATCTACCTTTCATATCTAAAGTTCTGGAAAAAGTAGTTTCAACTCAATTATGCTCCTTCCTCCAAAGGAATGACATCAATGAAGAATTCCAGTCTGGATTTAGAGCATGTCACAGTACAGAGACTGCTTTGATCAGAGTTACAAATGATCTGCTATTGGCGTCTGACCGAGGTTGTATCTCGTTATTGGTGCTGCTAGACCTTAGTGCTGCATTCGATACCATTGACCACAGCACACTCCTACATAGACTCGAAAATTATGTCGGCATTAAGGGAATAGCTTTGAAATGGTTTAAATCTTATTTATCCGACCGTTTTCAATTTGTAGCAATAAACAATGAGGTGTCACGCAAATCGCAAGTCCAGTACGGTGTACCACAGGGCTCAGTCTTAGGGCCTCTGCTCTTCGCATTATACATGCTACCTCTAGGAGATATAATAAAGCGACACGGAGTTAGCTTTCACTGTTATGCTGATGATACTCAACTTTATATTTCCTCGAAGCCTCATGAAACACAGCAGTTCCATCGAATAATGGAATGCATAGTCGATATAAAAAACTGGATGAGTAACAACTTTTTATTACTGAACTCGGACAAAACGGAAGTGTTACTTATTGGACCGAAAACTGCTATAAGTAACAACCAAGAATACTGTTTAACTATTGACGGATGTTCCATAAAACCCTCGTCGTCAGCAAAGAATCTTGGCGTTCTATTCGATAGTAATCTGTCATTTGAGAGCCACGTCGCCAACACCTGTAAAATTGCGTTTTTCCATCTTAAGAATATATCTAAACTACGTCATATGCTGTCAATCTCAGATGCAGAGAAGTTAATTCATGCATTCATGACATCAAGACTAGATTACTGTAATGCACTGTTAGGTGGTTGCCCTGCAGGCTTATTACAAAAACTCCAATTGGTCCAAAACGCGGCAGCTCGAGTTCTTACACGTACAAAAAAGTATGAACATATTAGCCCGGTTCTGTCAACCTTGCACTGGTTACCTATAAAGCATCGCGTTAACTTTAAAATCTTGCTTATTACCTATAAAGCCCTACATGGTTTAGCTCCTCAGTACTTGAATGAACTCCTTTTGTATTACAGTCCTTCACGTGCATTACGCTCTCAGGCGTCCTGTCAGTTGGTAATACCTAGAATTTCAAAATCAAGTGCAGGTGGTAGATCCTTTTCCTATCTAGCGCCTAAACTTTGGAATAGTCTTCCCTGCACTGTCCGGGAGGCAGACACACTCTGTCAGTTTAAATCTAGACTAAAGACGCATCTTTTTAATCTTGCATACACTACTCTTCCATAATATAAATCTTCAGAGGGTTTAGGCTGCATTAGTTAGATCAACCGGAACCAAAAACACAACTGATGTACTTGTTGCATCAAAGAGTACAGAACAGTACTCTACTCTCAGCCAGTCTTGTCTCATTGTTCCAAGGTTACCACAGCGAGCAGGATGCAGTTCATGGCCTGACCTGATGGTAGAGCGGAGAATGGGAAGTGGGGACCTGACAAGAGCTGAGATGATAGAGCTGGATAAAGAAGGACGCGGTCTCTTGACATGTCTTCACCACAAAACTTCAAATGCTATTAGATTATTAATGATAATCTTAAACTATAATTTATTTTATTATTAAGTTTATTTATTTTATTTAGCCTTGTTGTGCAAGTTCTCTGGAGCTTGTGCAGAGGCAGCAGCTTTTGCCAGAGGGGAACTGGAATCCCCTGGTTGGGCCTGGGTTCTCCTGAGGTTTTTTTTCTCGATTAGAGTTTTGGGTTCCTCGCCACCGTTTGCATACTGTTTTTGCACTATCTGCCTGACCGGGGGGGCTGCTTTAGAATTTTAAAGTTTTACTTAATTAATATTGCATATAGGAATTTATTATCTGTTATATTTGACCTGTGCTTCTCTCTCCTTTATCCTAAATGTGTGCTCTCACTGAGCGTGTGTGTGTGTGCGTACTTGTCTGTGTACGTACGTGTGTGTGTGTGTGTTGTGTGTGTGTGCGTGCGCATCCGTGTGTGTGTGTGTCTCTGTGTCTGTGTGTGTTGGTGCGTGTGCGTGTTGTGTGTGTGGAGTGTTTTGTGTGTGGGTGTGTCTGTCTTCTGTGTTTTCAACCTTTTCTTGTTTTTGCAGGTACAACTTTGATTGTTTTGCTTGTAGTCAATGTGTCTCATGTGCAGCTGCTTTGTAACAATGAAAATTGTAAAAGCGCTATATAAATAAAGTTGAGTTGAGTTGAGTTGTTAAAGTAAGAAAAGAAATTCAGACGTAAATAAATACATAAAAGAAGAGTTTGGTTCCAAAATGATATAATTATTTTCAAAAATCACGTTTTGTATTATGCTATCGTGTTTTTATTGTGTTTTATTGTGTCAGGTGTATTTTTTTGTTATTCTGGCTTAAATGAAAACAAACCAACTGCCGTTTGATTTATATTAATTGGAATGCTCAATAAAAACATGATTTTTGAACAATTTTAAAAACAAATTTTGGAACCAAACCAAACAGGATTACTACTTTTTATACAGTATTAGCTTGGGGGTAAATTCTGGGGTTTTACATGGTTACCTTGATTACAAACAAAGCGCAAATTCACTGATGTCTGACAGACATATTTGTACCTCTGTGAGGAGGAAGGAGATGGCAGCAAACGCGAATGACCAGCCGTACTTATAGCTGAAATACGCTTCATTACTCTTGGTCCTGTTCAACATCTCATCATTAATGCTGGAGATGTAGAGAACCAAACCCACCACCAGAGACAGACCTGTGTGACAGAGAAACATCCGTTTGAGCCAGCGTGACATCACGCCTTACAATGTATGAACCAGGGTTACAAGTACCTGACAAGATGAAGAAGGTTCCAGAGACGAAGGCCAGTATGGTGCGGTGGGGCCGGATGTGTCCGATGTTGTTCAACACAAAGCCGATGAACATAAAGAACAAACTGACCAGTGGGAACGGCGTCGCCGAGCGAATCATCTCTGCACAGAAACCACAAACATAAAAGAATTATGTTTGCCACTTTCACATTTATACATTAAATCCCCACATGCTGACAAAATGTACAGTGTATAGCTTCAAAACTGTAAGTCCCTTTGGATAAAAGCTAGAATTCTACCAAAAGAGTACAGCAGTATGTCATTGTATAACACATTCTGAATATGATTAAATCCTCTTCTGTGATCTAATAAAACACAAAGTCGCATGCCTGTGAAGGAGGAGATGATTTTAGTCGGAGACTCTGAGGAAGGGGTTCTCCAGAGGTTACAAGGGGTCCCCAGAAAATGTTTAGGGAAAAAATCTAAAACTGTTTAAATCTACTAAACATATTTAGTGTACATTTTTGACATAAACTACTGCAATTTACATAATATGTTTTGCATATTGTTGTAGTTATGCAGTTCATGGTAAAATACTAATAAGTGCTAATTTACACATAAGTATTTTTGGCAACTTAACTATTTGGGTATTATACAATTTCATGTCCAGCAATATTTAGAAACTAAAGCAAAACTAGGATGGAGCCATTGAAGCAGATATTAAAATAAAGCTGGTTCTTGTAGTGTGTGTGTAATTGTATATACTGTAAGGTTTATAACAACAGGGGAAATGCTGTGCGTCCTCGTAAATCGATTTTCTTTTTAATTAAAAATAACAAATGTGATGGTTTAGAGGTAGTATGGGATAGAATATACAATTTGAACAGTATAGAAGTCATTATATACTGTATATGGAGTGTGTGCAAGTGTGCGTGTGTGTGTGTATGCGCGTGTGTGTTATCACTTACTCAGAACACTGACTGTGGACTCACTGGTGATCTGGATGCTCATAGGCATCATATACTCGATGGTGAAGCAGCGTCCTCTCTCCTCACCTGACAAAGACACGTCACAGCACAATCTTACTGCTCACATGTTGCATTAAGAGACTTTATAGAGATAAGACCTACAGATAAGACTGTAGGTACCAACGTTGTCTCAGATGTTTCTTTTAAAATTGTTTAGGATAAATAAAAATAGATTTGTGTAAAGACAAGAGGTGTTTCAAGTACATTAATTCAGAGCCAATTTATCCAGATAAGACATGTTATGAGATATTATAAGCACTTCTACTGTAAGTAACATGTAAACAACATATGAGCAGAATAATCATGAAACACTTTATTCACTCTGGTCTGAATATATACGGTGCTCTGATGTTTCAACAGTTTCATTCAAATCAGAGGGCGGCAACTGAACATGCCTGATACAAAGCTTTTACATTTATACGGAGAGCTACATTTTCAATTTCAGACTTTGGACGCACTCTCAAACTCTCAATGACAATGTATTTTTATAAGTCGAAAAAAATGTATAAATCCAAGAGCAACCATCCAGCACACCGTATCACGGTGGCTCCGAGTTTGTCATGGGCAGAATTTGAATCAAAGTGAATGTAGTTAGACATGAGGAGAGAAGTGTGAGTGAGGCGTCACAGCTGAGTCACTGCTGACACTGACAGATCCATCGTGTCTTATAACACCCACCCTAATGCCTCCCTCTCACATTCAACAACCTCAAGACTTCTCAAAGTTTCGGATGTTCAAGCGCAGGAGCCTCACCATCTCATCCCTGTGGAGCTCAAATGACTCATCACATCTGCTTACGGTCACGCCCAGTTTCACCGGCTATAAACAGCGTGGGTTTGGATCAAACCCGGTCCAAACACTTGCCCACAAACACTGTACCTTCCTTCACACAATGTGTGTGTGTGTGGACATGTTTTTATATCCCGGTGGGGACCTAAACCCGAATGCACACCAACACATGGGGGCTCGTGTCACTGTGGGGACCAAAATTGAGGTCCCCATGGGCACAAAAGCTTATAAATTGTACAGAACAATATTTTAAAAAAATCTAAAAATGCAAAAAGTTTTCTATGATCTTTAGGTTTAGGGGTAGGGTTAGGGGATAAAATATACAGTTTGTACAGTATAAAAAACATCACGCCTATGGACTGTCCCCACGGAGATAATAAACTGTGTGTGGGTGGGTGGGTGCGTGCGTGTCACAGCAGGCTTTTTGTTTGGCAATTCAGATGACAGTGAGCTGAAAGCCTATAAGCGATAATGAGAAACACAACCTCACGTGTATAAACCTCCTCCATACATGAGAAGACGTGTCTTCCTGAAACACATTCCTCACAACATTTGCCATGGAGATGTTGGGACACAACTGCGGCCTTTCTACAGTAATTGCCCCAGAATGCCTGACCTGACAGAAATAAAAGTCCGAAATCAATAAGCCCCTTTAAATGTGTACTGTCAACTCAATCGACTGACTATTTACAAAAGAATTAAAATATTGTTTAGGAGAATAGCCCACATCTAAAGCAGCTGGATAGAATTTTGGATATTTTAATATAGGACCCCCAACCTAATTAAGGCTTCCTACATTAGGTTTAACAGATAATTGTTCACAAAGATACTAAAGAAACTGGTTAATAATTCTGTACATTTACTGTACATCTTCTTGGACAGGGAAAAAACATGATCTTTAAGAAATCTGAAGATGCCCATCAATGTGAGTCCTTCTCACTGGTTTGCAATTAACAGCGTTATCAACATTATTTTATATCTCCACGCTGGGAGTTTCATCTCTATTTGCACAAAGATCACAACTGACAGCACCAGGGAGACAAATATATAGAAATGTTTGTTATGATGTAATGTTAGTGTGTGAAGACAAACACCGGAAAAAACATTCAAGAACTGCGGACCTCACTAATTTAAGACCATGAATCCTAAATATAACAATGGTGTAAAAATAGAAATGATCATTAAATAATGACTCAACTTTGACATTAATGGATATTTTATATTATATTTATATTAGTATTATATCATTTAATAGTTCACCCAAAAACATTTCAGTGAACAAAAACTATGGAGCGAAAATTGTGCCTAAACTTAACAAACAAATCCAGTGTTTTGCAAACAAACGCAACCTTTTATGCAAAAGAAATAAACTCTGAAACAAACAGAAAGCGTTTTACAAATACGTAATGCAATTCGAGAGAAAATGCAAAGGTGTACCATATAAATGTACTGTGTTTAAGTCTCACCTTTTTATGAGATTCTCTCAGCTTGATTTTCTCACAAATGTTAATGTTAAAGTGCAGATTTTCTCAGTTATGCAACTTCTCCCAAAACAGCACATAGTTCAAATGTTTGACTTACATTTATATATACAGTTTTTTTGTGCTGGTTTATTTTATTGCAAAAATTGCCCAATTAGCTTGAAATAGCCAAAAAAATAGCAGCATTCATTTTAAACCTAAATAGGCATATGGCAACCAAACAATGTAGACGACTGACTGAAACAACTGCCATGACGATTTATTTTCTTTTTCATCTTTTATAGCTAGAAAACTCTCTACTTTAATGCCATAGTGTTTGACATAATGTTAAATACTTTTTATCTATGAGTTGCTATGGATAAAAGTCAAACATATGTATCAATGCAACCTTCATCCAGAAAAATTTCTAAAAACCGAGTCGCATCTCAGAAAGCGCGCAAAATACTAAAATCTTACAAAAGAAATTGACATATAAACCAGGCCCGGTTCCTGCCAGGTGCAGAAGGGTGGACTAACAGATATCCTGGCTGGGCATATACCCCAACCACACAGACAGTATAGCTGCAGACAAAATTAAGAGTCCATTTCAAAAGTATTTTCCTTTTTTTCTGATAAGAATGTGTTTTGGTAAAATGATCATTTTTGTTTATTTCTGTGAACTTCTGACAACATTTCTCCCAAATTTCATATAATTTCTTTTTATTTATTTGGACAAAATGAACTGGAGAAAACAGGTCAAAACAACAGAAAAGATGATCTGTATTTTTAAAACAGAAACACCGCAAAAAACAAGTTCATATTTAGTTTTAAGCAACACAAAACTAATGTTTGTACATGTTAGAAAAAGTAGAAAAAGTGCTTTTGTTGGAATTCAACAAACACTGCATATATGACTGCAATACATGCAGGATTTAAATGATTTATGATGTTATAAATATAACAAACAGGCATTCATTACAGAAAACTGCGAGTTTTAAACAAAAAATAATTCTTGTTGATTATTGCCTTTTATATAGTAATTGTGTATAAATTATATAGTAATTTCATTGATGTTTTACACCTTATATAAAGCGGTTATTTAAACTTGACATAAATAGAAGCCTACAAAAGAAAGCGGGCTAAGAACATTCCCCATCACTGAACGATCACTTATTTCTGTTTAATGAATTGAATGAATTAATCTTATTACACTGCACAATGAACTTTACATCGTGTCTGCTGTTTTTCATGTGGTATCGTGAGCGCGCATCGCGCCTAAACTAAACTATTTTGCACATTGTTTCGCTACCACCTGCAGCGTGAATTGGGGTGTTTGAGATGGAGAGAGACAGATTTATTTCTGAAGCGGGAGCTTCGGAAGATGGAGCTTTCAGTCATTACAAGTCAATAGGTTAAAATCTAGCCTATATATTGCAAGCAAATAATAGCTGTTTGTTAACAGCACAAAATAAGACCTCAAAAATGAATAAATGAATCTGATTTTACTGCACAATTAATTTTACATGCTTAATTTTACACATGTGCAGTGCGTCTAAAATTCCTTTGCACAATATTTTGCTTCCACCTGTAGCATGCTTCTCTGTTACAAACTAAAGCCAGAGTGAAGTGAAGTGTGAAGTTGCTTTCAGCCAATAGAAAATACAACAATTTTTGGTGTTATTTTTTGATTCTCATTGGGTGGGCAAGACAGACGTTTAGGTGGGTTCAGCCCACCCCTGCCTATGTCTAGTGCCTGCCCTGATATAAACACAAAATGACGTCAAAATTCCCTTATAAGAAAGTATCCTTGTAAAAGTAGTGTGTTTTGTGAACGTAAACAGTTGGGAAACAAGAACGAGAAAATGAGAAGGGGTGGAAGGGGTGACAACATTGCAAATGCATCCAGTTTGTTGTACGTTATTTGTATATTAAAACCAATGCATAATTCATTATTTATTATTAAGAACAGAAACTGATTATTATTAACAGTTTCAATAAATTTCATGAGACTAACTGAATGAAACTTGATGAATGAAATTAATTCAGTTTCTGGCACTGGCAAGGGTGGCACGCAAGGTAATGTTCATGGCTTCTTCCTATAGAAACTAGTGTCAAATTCCCAATAGCACCACCTGGTGTTTTGTAAGAGAAAGTTGCACATGCATTTGTGAGAAAATCTGCACGTTAACATTTGTGAGAAAATCTGCACGGTAACATTTGTGAGAAAATCATGAGAGAATCTCATAAAAAGGTGAGACTTAAACACAGTACATTTATATGGTACACCTTTGCATTTTCTCTCGAATTGCATTATGTATTTGTAAAACGCTTTCTGTTTGTTTCAGAGTTTATTTCTTTTGCATTAAAGGTTGCGTTTGTTTGCAAAACGCTGGATTTGTTTGTTAAGTTTATAGGCACAATTTTCGCTCCATAAAAAACAAGTGATAATAAGGTTAAAAACGTTCAAAATGTCTAATCTGCTATTGAATCATCAGTTCCTCAAAATATTTAAATCTACTATATCCCATCATAATATGTCATTGACATCACAAATGATAAGAAATGACGTCTATCACTGACTTTAAACGTGCCATGATCATTATTCTATGATTGCTATATCAAATCAAAACAAAATAAATCAATAAATAAGATTATAAACACAATATTTATAAATGTAACACAGTAAATACAGCATATATCATTCACTCACAATAAGCCACGTCTCACCACTAGAACATTATTCTAAATCCCCAATAAATGTCAGAAATTTGTCCCACCTCCTCCAGTAAACATCCATTTTATTAAGTAATCTAGAAGACATTTTCTCATATGCTGCCATCTTCCCCAGCTCTATAACCCAGTCCTGGAAAGACGCTGTGAGCCAGCTATCTGCCAGCCCTTCATAATGATTTGTCTCCCTATCATAATGCATATCTGTATCCATTCTGATTCAACATTGGGTTCTAGAAGAGATGGGTCTCCCAGTATATAAAGAGCAGGGCAGAATGGTAAGCTGCATTCTGTCACTTCTTGAATATACAGTAGTCATGAACCTTCAGCCAAAATTCCTGTATTCTTGAGCAGGACCACAGGGCATGCAACAATATAAGTGTATTGAGGCAATGGAGGGCTACAGAAAAAGGAAAGAGTGTCAGCACTTAGCCTGTTACACAAAACTGTTGAATGACTTCATAAGACCTGAAATTAGTGCTCAAAATGAGGGGGGATCTAGGACCCCCCATCAGGCATTAGTTACCCTCTATAAGAGGTTAAAAATAGACTTAGTGGGGCCCTTCAGATATTTTTTATTAATAATAATAATAATAATCTCAAATTTGTGCAGTCAAGACAGTAAATATTGTGTTTAAAGTATTTAAGAGCGTTACATCTTTTTTAAATGAGCTTCATATAATTTATTGCTGGTTTTCACCTCTCTGAAGGTAGCTTGGGCAAAAAAAAAGAATGCTAAGAAATCCCCACTTGGAAATAAAAAGATGTTTACTTATTTTTTAGGGGTAATTTTCGCTTTTTGAGCATTGTTCCTTTTGGCTTACAGTACAATGAATATTATTGGTCAAGGGAAAAACGTATTTACAACTTTGTTCTGTAGTCTAGTGTGTAAATGAAGTACAGCCGTGAATAAGAAAACACTGTAATATGCAAATACTGAAATGGGCTGTCCAAAAACACAGACTCACCTGCTAGAAAACAAACCCTCCACAGGCCGGAGTGGATGGACATGCGTATGTCAGTGCTCTGGTTGAGAGGCATTATGACTCCCTCCTCCAGATAGAGCCAGTAGTCAGTGCTGACGGCGATACCCAGCAGCCCCAGACTGCATACCGCAAACACACTGCTCAGCAGGGTCAGCGCCTTCCTCCCGCACACGCTCATGCCACTCAGCACCAGCAGGGGGCGTCCGCGCTACACAACCGATCTGACCGGGAAACAGATGTGTGAAAGAGCGCACAACAAGAGCTGCTGACTGTAAACCAGCAGGACTGACACATGATGAATGGCATAACTGAGAATCAACATCCTTTTCAGAAGCACACGGATGCTGTTTGAATACTAATATGACAGGAAAGATCTAAATTGACATTCACACGAGAAAGAACTGTTCAATAGAGTTTGTGACCAAACCAGGACTTTCCATTGGCTTAATGGTTTTTATCCTAACCTAACGGTGCTTTTAAACCTTACCACTACACATGATCCTCACAGAAACCTTTCTGCATTTCTGTATATGTGCTTTTCAATAAAACAGTATCGTGTTTATTAAACCATGTAAGTGACAAGAACAGATTGTGTGTCCACGCAATCTAGCAAAATGGTTTTCCTACGTGTGGCCGTTTTCGTCCCCATTTTCGCAATGTAGGTCAAAGCAGCACACAAACACACACACGCACACACAGATGCATTGAGTCAGGGCACTAATGAAGGCTTTTCACGTGTGTTCATGTGTCATCCGAGCACAGCTGCGGCCGCAGAGCATCAGTTTTCAACAACTGTCAGCTCACACAAATCACACTTCTTGACGTTTAATGAAGTATACCTGTCACTCAGAACGTCAGGGCATCCATTGCTTCTGAGGTTTATACGTAAATGTTGACAGACCTGTTAGAAAGACACGTTCACGAGTGGCACTGATAACAATTTACACAATATAAGGAGGCACTGATACACAGTTCACAAAATATAATGCCCAAGTGTGGCTCATGTGGATTTTAACGCAGTTTTGTTAAAACAGACTTAAACAACGTAAATAAATCTACATTTGATCAGAAACTTCATATTCATCATTTAAGTATACGTAGGCTATATGTAAAACAACCTTAACGATCCACAGCATGACTGTTATTACATTATTATAAACTAAGTTTACTGCTGAACAATAAGAGTTATTTCATATAATTTACTCAACAAATTACACTCGCATTACATTACACTGCATGCACGAGATATATCATAACGAGCATTACACGAATAAAACAAACGAACCTACTTAAAAGATATAAATAAACAAGAAATGCGTCATATATAAAAATAAAATTACATGCATTAGATATGGGTATAATAAACTCACACGTAGAAATACAAACATTAAATGCATGAGAAAAATAAACATTAAATACATTAATTAAACATTGCATGCATACGATACATAAATGACGTATTAAATTAAATGAGACGACTATTAAATGTGTGAGATATCTAAAAGAAGTGAGTAGCTGTTGAAAAAGCAGATTATTTACCTGATGAATGTTTTTGATGGAGGCATTAGCTGTGTTTGGAATGAAAAGCTCGACGCTGGAGTCTGAAATGAGCGCGTGTGCGAGTGTGTGTGGAGAGGGCACGTCTGATTCATTTAAACGAAGCGGTTCGACTCTAGACGGTTCTTTTCAGTAAATCGACTCTTTGATTCATTGACGTTGCCACTCTTTAAACGATGCTGGGTATAGGCCTATTTGCAAATTCCAGTCGTAAGTGAGCATCCCTATGTCCTAGTCAATTGTCAAGAACTTCTGAAATCCCAAGTACAGCACCCTGAATGGAGACGAGCAATTGTGACAATTAACTAAAGCCCTCTTAAAAATGTACCAATGTTGTAAAGGTAACCAGGCTTTGGTATATTGATAATGTCGTGGCAAAAAGTTGATCAGCCAATGTTGAAAGAATTCACGAAGACCAGAGAGCCAGGTTTCAAGAGGTTTCAATCTTTATTTGCTCGAGCAAGCAAAGTGAGACATACAGAGTTCATCTGTAGATGCCTAACAATTACACTTCTGACTCCATCTTTTATACACTGTTCTCAAGTTGTTATCACAGTTTAAACCAATCATATTTACCTGACATCATCTTCTCCCAATCAGGTTCTACATGACATCACTTATTTTTGTTTGCCCATCCTCTTTTGACTTTCCACAGTTATATATCAAACTGTTTACGTTAACTTTTAACTGTGGCGAAACCTGTTAAAGGATTAAAAAATATATGTACATACAGTACATCCATCTTTAAAATGCAGATGTATGTCATTTTGTCAGTTGCTACTGTATGACAGACAAACACATCCATCTCTGAAATGCGAATGTATGTCATATTGTCATTTACTACCCCTAGCTTACATGTACTTCAAAAACTACTATGCATTTTAGACCAGATCTCTTGTGAAGAGTACATATTGTGTGTGTGCTCAAAGCGTTTTGCGTGCAAAGGATGTCTTATGGTGCTGTTTGATGTTTAACTTGGCCTGTAACCTTTGACCCATGAGATCATGGTCTTTTTGCTATGAGACTCATAGTCTCTTTTCTGTGTTAGAGAAGTGTGTGAGACCTATAACTAGTTTAAATGCATTGTCTCATATAAAAACTCAATCAATAATAGAAAAACTAAATACTGTAATAAAAATAATAGAAAAACTTAATACTGTAATAGAAAAACCACCATAATAACCATTTTTATCACCATAGGCTATTTTACTATAAATATTATGTTTAAACTATGGTTACAAATAGTAAATTTAATGTTTTGTACTCTAAAAGCATGGTTAATTGTAAGTGGCGTTTGATTGAGGGGATGCATATGGAGTTTATATAGGCCTAGACCCAAAACTCACGCGCATGTAATCCGCGGAAACGCGCATAATGATAACCACGGGCGGAAAGCTGCTCCGCGAGGATGCATTTATACTTCGCGAGCGAGCAGAACAGTATCCGCAAGCGGAAAAGAATCCTCACGCGGGCGCATTTCTGCTCCGCGAGCAAAAACTCACCCCTAGTTCACATTGCACGCGTGAGCAGAGCGAGAGCAGCTTCGTCTGCGTAACTACATCATCACTGCACCTGCAGATTCGCGAGGGTATTCACACAGGAAGCGTTTGTATAGCGTGACCGCAGCTGCATTGAATGTGCAAGGTAAGCAAGCCAACCACATAGCATACATTCGTTCCCTAAGTTTAAACATTTGTACCAAGGGTACAAGACCCACGTATATTGGTAAACAATATGGTCAAACAAAACAGATCGCCATTATATAATTTTCTTACCATCTGCACAAATATCAGAAGCTTCAACCCAGGCTTTTTCCTTTGAATATATGTCTTTGTAATATTTACTACAAGGATCATAAAACATTTTGTGTTTCTCAACCTCAACGATCAGCCTTGTGTCGTCCATTGTGGTACAAGAATGAGGTATGACACGATCACTTTTTATAACGAGCTCCTCGGAAATCTGGCCACAAACTCAGGTTTGATTGGGTACTGCTAGAGCTGCTTTCTGGCTAGTTAACTGCCGTGATTTTATAAACCATGCTTCCACCCAAACGGAATAATTAAAAACAAATGAAGGGGTACATCAAATATAAATGTTTTTTTTTAACATACTCCTAGTCTTGCAAAAAAAAAAACACAACAGGCTTGCTTATTCTGTGCATTCTGAGCACTTTTATTGTGCAACAATTTATAGTTGTCCATCTGTGTGCTGTCACTTTAACTGAGCTTGAGCTGCGCAGCAAAAATAGACTCAGCGCCGAAACCATCGCGTCAGTGCTGCTCACGCGACGCTCCTGCTTGACGCTGACGCGCTGCTCCTGCTCCCGGTATGAAAGCACTCATTTGATAACATGCACGCCGAAAAAAATACGCGCTGCTCTCGCTCTGCTCACGCGTGCAGTGTGAACTAGGGGTTAGTCCGCTAGTAGAGGCTTTGACGAGCGCGCGCGCGATTCTCTCTATGCTCTCGCAACTGCGCAACACTTGCTCGCTCGTTGAGTTGACTTCTGAGACTTTGGAGGCGGGACAATGGCAGATGTCTCCGCTCATTTGATTGGTAACTTTAACATGCACTCACCTACATGCAGTCACCTACAGATTACATGTCTTACTACCGAATTATTAGTGTATTACCTTGCCTTAGCTATGTGTTAGTAAGTGACATTTTGATTTCTTACATCTGTCAACAAAAATTATGCTATGTAAGTTTAACTGCTATATTATATGTCATGCATGACCTATGTTAAAATATACTATAATAATATAATTAAATGTCTCCTGTAGTCTTTAAATTTGAGTTATCTAATATCTGTTTACTGGCATTTGCCCGTTTTAATATTTTCAAAACAAATAAAGGAAAACAAATAAATTATATAAATTAAATTTTAGAGAGTACATCATATTGTAATTTATAATAACTTGTGCTTTGAGTTATACTCTTGTAGCCATTTATTTATTCTCATTTTATAACAATTGTTTATTATTAACTAAATTATTAACAATACAAAAGCAATTATGAATACACATACCAAACTATTTATTTCTAACTTCCTGTCAAGATGCCAAATATGTAGATCCAAAGCCAAGTGCATACATAACACTGTAACCCAAGTTTAAAAACGGAAAAAAGTATCGTGTTATGCCAAATTAAGACGTCTGTACAACGGGTAAGATACATGTCGAAGACTGTAGGTGAGTGCATGTTAAAAGTGACCAATCAAAGGATCGGAGAAGTCTGCCATTGTCCCGCCTCCAAAGTCTCAGAAGTCAATTCGACGAGCGAGCAAGTGTTGAGCAGTTGCGATTGCATAGACAGAATTGCGCATGCGCTCGTCAAAGCCTCTGCTCGCGGACTGCGTTTTTGCACGCGGAGCAGAAATGCGCTCTCGCAAGGATTCTTTTCCGTGCACGGATACTGTTCTGCGCTCCCGCGAGGGTGTGTTTACGCTCGTGGAACTGTTCTGCGCGTTTAAATCACGCGCGCGCGTGTGTGGTTTTCATGCACGCGAGGTTTGGGTCTGAATAAACTCCATAGATGCACATGTGACTCTAAAAACACGTTACTGCATTCCATCACTGTGACTGCCCCAATGACTCAGTAATTACAGTTCCTCTGCAGCTCCATTGCTTGGCGGAAGCATATTTTATTATCAATATCACATTTTTGTTGCTGTGTATTTGTTTTTTTACTGTAAACCTTACCTACATTTACATTTATTCATTTGGCAGACGCTTTTATCCAAAAGCCTTATATGTAAATGAATAACCGTTTTATAAAAGCAATAAGCACGTCCTGCTGCGTAATAAAGCATAAAATCAATAAAACAATAATCACTTCATCATTAAAATATAGTATAACAATTTGTTGAACAAATACACAACAAATAAGAATGAACAAATATGAAAATAATAGCCTAAATGGCATGGGATCATCATAGAAACACCCAACACCCCTTTCCCTTCTGGAAAATATTTATTCAGCTTCTCATTGTTTTACTGGTTTATGTGTGAAGCTCTATATTTCATTCAGTGTATTTCATGTTATAGAGCATATTTAGTGCTCAGTAAATTATTATGATGATAATTTACAAGTATTCCGTAGCTATTCCTACTGAAATAGCACTTTTCATACCTGCTTATTAACACACAGAAAAAAAACAATATCATTATACGACTTTTCTGTTGGTTTAGTTTTGGGGCATTAAAAATGTACTTAAACAACATTATCTTGATAGTTGAATATGCAGAAATATGCAGAAAACCATATTCAAAACTGTTCTTTAAAAAAAGCAACACGCACATCATCGGTTTTCTCATACATTTATTTCTACACATTTTCTTTCACAATGGACAGAGGGACAAAATCTTTGTAAGGAAAACAAAGAGTGGATAAACTTACAAACTAAAACACTTTCCTGGAATCCAAAACTTAAAAATAAATAAATGTAATTTCTGGTAGAATCAATATAATAAGAAATGGCTTGGTGGAATGTTGAAATAAGATACTATATATATACTGTATATGTCAAGGGAATGTTGGATGTCACCTCACATGCAGAAATCCCAAACTTGACATTCCCCAAAACTCTCAATGTGAGACACTTTGTTTACCTGCTTGAGGATGGAAGTTGACTTGTTAAACACTTTGTGAATCCTTTCTATTTCTGCTCTCTGTAAATCATTCAAATGCAACAAATCCACCTAGAATATCCACTTGCTTCTGTTTTTCCAATACACCGGCCACATGCACCAAACATGAGGTCTACTAACATAAAAAATAGATGAAAGAAATTTGCTCAGATTCTAAATCCAGAAGCCAAATTGAAGCACCTAATAACTGGAAGGTTGGCACAAAACTACAGAGCCCAAACTGAGCAAATCTGTTTGTAAATACAACAACAGTTCTGAGTTACACAAGACTAGAGAATTCCTAAAACATGTCTGTGCCACAATTCTAATCTGACGTGTGTTAAAGTCCAACTTTCACGCCATTCCCCTGTTGTCAGATTCAAATACAAATTCAGAATTAATAGCCAGCAGCAGGTGGAATCTAAACATTACGTCTACTTGCTAGTTGAAGTCTTGAAGTCTAACAACAGACACAAAGAAACACTATACAAAGGAAGATTAGTTAAAATGGGGCGAGTATTTTACTCGGTGCGACAGTCGTTCCATGCTAGAGGATCCTGGATTCCTGGACTCATGCGACACTGTCATGCATGCGCTGACTGGCTAACACGCCACATGCACACTGCAGCAGCACAAACACACACACACACACACGCATGCACGCACGCACGCACACACACACACATACACACACACGCGCACGCGTGTAGGAGCTCTGATGTCCACGTAACCCGCTCTGTCGACACAGTGCTCCTGCACTTACAGTATATATTATCAGCATAGAAAACATAGCAGATAAATACAAGAAATACATTTAACAAAGGTCTGCTGATACCAAAGCTATCTCAAATTAGCCAAATACCCTGTTGAAAAAAACAGTATATGCTGGGTTAGGTATGTTTTGAAGCTGGTTTGACCAGTTTAAACCAGCTAAGGACCAGCACATGACCACCTTAAACCAGCACAAACCAGCAAACCAGCATTAAAACATACCAAACCAGTATATGCTGTTTTTTTCAACAGGGTAAGTCTTCTTCATTCATCTAAACATAGAAACCATCTACGTTAGTAAAAGCACATTCAGTTCTTGGTATAAAATTTGCAGGGTATGTACGTATACTTTCTCTGTATGTACAAAAGTCTTGGTTTGTAGTCTGTACCTTCAGTGTACAGGTAAACATAGCTCTATATACGTCACGTTTACTGACAGCGAAAATGCAAGATGATCATAAACTAAGACCTAAAAGATCGAAAAAGAAAAGATCAGATAGATGAATGGAAAGCGCCTCATGATAACAACGTCAGAACACAGTTTAACACGAAGAGTATTCATCACCAAAGGACATAAACACTAGCAGAGAGGGACTTATACTGTATGAGAGGTTATACATATCTGACCCCCCAACCCTTCCAACATCTCACAAAAGACAACATATCCTGTTTGTCCTGTCACATTTCAAAACAAAATAAATAAAACACTAAAAGTAACGCATTTAAACATAAAATTGACGTTGAATGTAATCAAAATTTGCATTGCAGAATTATTATAATGACAGCAAAACAGATTTTCACCCCAAATTTTATATTCCACAATGAAAGAAGGTGTGTTTAATCTTTGATATTGATATGTTTTAGTTTTTCATTGGGAATTCATATCATTGTTAACATAATTGTTAACATTGTTAATTTTTACTGTTTAACAACGTAAATTATTTGTTTATTTAAACCAACAAAAATTAAGAGGAGACCAAAAATTTTGCATGAAAGTAATACGATTTTTCTCACACAGTGTTAAACAGAAGTTGGGTTATGATTAATAAAAAAATAAAATAAACACGAAAATGTTATGAATAGGAGCGGTGTTCTTGGCAGGATATGTTTTATTTAGATTCACTGATTCATTTTGCTGGAGCAGTTTTCTTCAGCAAAATATGCAAGAAAATCCTTACGAATCGAAATTAAGCAAATGTATTTCTCAGAATGGCTACCCACTGCTAAACCAAGGCAGAGGTTTTGCAGAATCTTAATTTTATGTAAGGATGTTGGGGGAAAAGCTGCAGAATGGGTGTAAACATTAAGTTCAAGTAAGCAAATAGTGCTACACATTTTGGAAGCTGACAATTTGATCAAATTAGCCCCAATCTTTAATAACTAAAATTGTGAGGGTATGTGTTGAACTTCTTTGGGCTCAGCTTCCTGTCCATTACCAATGAGGAATCACTCAATATCGCAATTCATACACCTAAAAGAGAGTAAACGAGAAAATTACGCATACTGTCTGTTGAAAAGGTACAGTAGGAGCCAGGCGAGCAGGCAGAGACCGGATCAGAAGCTGTCATGCTAAAACTCATGGAGCAGTAACGGTTCAAGTGTCACGGGACACAGCTAAAATATCTAGTAGGAAAACAATATGCATATATAAAAACATTTTGATGCAGCTATATTTTGGCACTCCTATAACAAGATATTATATCTATATTTATATATATAATTCAGGAACATTAGAAATGGCAGTAGAGAGGATATACTGTAGGAATAGGACACAAAAACCTGTTTCATGTCAGCATGCTTCAGACACAAAGAATCTTAGGTGTGGAAAAAGGGATTGCTCGCCATTTCCACCAAAATGGAATTCCCTATAGCTCTGTCCCAAAAACGAATAAGTTGCCTACATAGCCAGCTACCCTAACAGAAAGGAAACGCCTACGTAGGTCACTAAAGTTGTTCTCTACATGGCGGATGCATACTGTACTCCAGAAAGGATCAATGTGATGCTAGCTTAGAGGAAGGCATTTGAGAAGGCAGTGTAATTCCGTCCTTGCTTCGGCATTGCACATTTGATGGCTGAATATGTTGTCTAAGTAGGCAGCTCACTAGGTTTTGAAACAAAGCTTCTATCATCTACATGACGTTTAAATGCAGACACGTGCTCGGTCATTCAAGCCCCTCCCTCCAGCCCACCTCAGTTCAGATTTTCAGATAAAGGGTTTCAACTTTCTATAAAAGATTTGGTGAGTTCACAAATAACGCGGATGCCATTGGTAGTTTGCTCCGGTCGGGCCATCTCATACCACGCTGTGAAGCGACGCCGGTTGGACGAACTCCTGGTTTATGAAGGAGAATCCGGCAAATTCGCTCTGATCGATGTTGGCAATGACCAGCTGGTCCGGAGGAGTCAACATGGGTTGTGTGCGAGTGAAGAATTTGTCAAAGTTCTCCGCCGCTTTGCCGCACTGTGAAAGGAAGGCGAAATAAAGAAAGAGGTTTGGGGTTATTTTTAGATGAAATTGAAGAGCTGGCAGTGAGCCTGAGAGAAAGCTCATTTACGTATGACTTCCGCTACTGACGTAATATACGTTCATGTGTCCGGTGGAGGAATTCTTTTTATGTGGCCGATTGAAAGGGGAATATTAAGAGCTACATTTTACGGTTGATATATCTGCAGCCTGGTTCTCGAGCCTGCGGCGTACCAGTGGGATCCGGCTCTTTAACCCCAGGGCTCTATGAACACATGAGGATGGCCGCAGGTGGAGATGAATCAGGTCATTTCCACACAAACTCAAACAACCGCATACAGTATACACACTGGGGGAAGATTAGCGCGCAGGGTGGGTGGTTTTGATGCAAACACATGAAAAGACCTCTAAAATAGACCGAGCCATCATCACAGCAGACTCTCTCTGCCGAAACACACTTACAGCATCTAAAGGTACAGTACAGTCAAATCCAGTCTACTCTTAAAGGGATAGTTCACCCAAAAATGACAATTCTGTCATAATTTATTCACCCTCTTGTCATTTCGAACCTGTATGACTCTCTTTCTTCCGCAGAACACAAAAGAAGATATTTTGTTGATGTTGATAGAACAGCAGTGGCACCCATTCACTTCTGCTGTATGGATATGGCTGCCATCGCTGTTTGGTCAACAACATTCTTCAAAATATCTTCTTTTGTGTTCTGCGGAAGAAAGAAAGCCATACAGGTTCGAAATGACAAGAGGGTGAGTAAATGATGACAGATTTTTTATTTTTGGGTGAACTATCACTTTAACTATTTAAAATGACAATGTCTTCTTTTTAAATTTTTATGGGAGCTAAAGTCTTTAGTCTCTGTTTTGTAAGTCAGGAATAAAGTTAAATAAACCGTTCAGCCAAAAAGGCATTTTGGATCAGTCTAAGACAAAATGACGGCATTTTATAAAAATATCAGCCGAAGAAAGAAAGTCATCTGGGATGATGTATTCAATGCCTAGAAAATGCAACACTTCACAAAAGTAACAGCTCACTAAAGTAATATTATGTCAAATTTCACAAACATTTGTACCTATAACAGCAAAACAAACTTAAAGGGGTACTTCACCCAAAAATTCTGTCATCATTTTCTCAACCTCATTTCATTCTTACCTGTATAAATGACTTTGTTCTGATGAACACAGAGAAAGATATTTGGAAGAATGTTAGCCATTTTCAGTTCTGGAACATCATTGACTACCATAGTAGGAAAAAAAATGGTAGTCAAAGGTGCCACAGAATCGCTTGTTTTCCTAAATTCTTCAAAATATCTGATTTTGTGTTCAACAGAAAAAAATATATACACAATTTTTTTCTGCTATGGTAGTGGATAATGTCCCAGAACTGAACATTGCTAACATTCTTCCAAATATCTTTCTTTTTGTTCAACAGAACAAAGAAGTTTATGTAGGTTTGAAACACTCTTAAAATAAAAGGTGCTTGAAAAGGTTCTTCGATGACATAGAAGAAACTTTTGGTTCCATAAAGAACTTTTAACATCTGAACAACCTTTCTGTTTCAAGGTTCTTTGTGGCGAAAAAGGTTCTTCAGATTATAAACAAGTAAGAAAGAGATGGTTCTTTAAAGAACCTTTGACTGAATGCTTCTTTGTGGAACCAAAAATGGTTCTTCTATGACATCGCTGTGAAGAACCTTTTAAGCATCTTTATGTAGGATGAAGACAGAATTTTCATTTTTGGGTGAACTATCCCTTTAACCAGAAATTTCACTTAATTGTTACTAATTGCATTAAACAAAACTCCTCAATATCTGTCAAAGATCTGACAAAAATCTATCAAGTGATAGGTGCTTAAAATGTTTTTCACATTGAAGAACCATTTTTGGTTCCACAACGAACCATTCAGTCACAGGTGCTTTAAAGAACCATCTCTTTCTAACGGTTTTATAATGTGAAGAAATGTTAACGGTTCTTTATGGACAAAAAGGTTCTTCTATGAGACCGTGAAGCACCTTTATTTTCAAGAGTGTATGTATTTTTAACACTTTTAACATGACTTTACCATCAGACTGATAAACCAGAGAACTGCAAGTAGCTCAGACTGAGAGTGATTGATGATAGTGTATAATATGTAGATCAGATATTCTGTGGATGGGCACGATTCTGTGGGAGTCTCTCATCAAAGACTGTGAAACCACCAGGGTTATGAGAGTAACCTTTGCATGTGCTTCTATAGCAGGGAAGGTTAGAGAGTTGCAGAGAAAGATTCACATCACATTCATACTCACCACTTTAGGTTTGAAAGGAGGCTGGATCTCTCTGTTGGCCAGCCGCTCCCAGTCAATCCTGCGGAAAAAAGCCTGTTCCTTTATATCTCTCTCACCCTCCGGATTGCAACCCAGACGCTTAGACGGGTGCTTTGTCATCAGCTGTGTGTGTGAAGTTGAGAAGAGAGAGAATAATAAAAGTGAAGAATTCTCTGTATTTGAACATATTTGTATTGTGTGTATCATTCTGAAATGATCTGTAAATCTTTAAATAATATTCAAGTCACGCTAAAATACACGATATATAGCAACATTACTTACTGTTCTACTGTTAACCTTGGTTTACATATTAAGACCTATACCTTCTAGAAGAAGAATGTCACATAATAATGTTTTAATAAACTGTCATCCTTAATATTTTTATTTTGTAGTAACCATCATAACAGTGCATGGTGAGTATAACAACACCCTTCAGCTCTGACTATATTTATACAAAGCCATTTGCACCTTCATCTTTTGAATATAATAATGTTTATTGTTGTTGTTATTGCCATCAGCAAAGTCTTTAATAGCATTCTGTATTCCATATTAATATTGTCCCATCTGAAATAAGCACATTCTTTCATAAGACCGCTGAAAAGAAAAAGGAAATGAAATATTATCCTCCACACAGCTAATACAGAAGATGATTTTCCATGACTTGGTCTGACAGCGTTATTAAAATACATCAGTTATTTATCAGGGCTCAGAAATGAATTCAGACACTACAGCGGTATGATCATACAGAGAGCGATGGGACTGGAAGAGATGCGGGTGATGGATGAGGACTCACCCCTTTACAGATGGACACCGCCTCTTTGGACATAGATTTAGGGTAGGACACGTTGTGCTCCATTATGGACTGAAAAAGCTCGTCCTCGTCCTCTCCATCAAACGGAGGCTGTTGTTAGAAATAGAGAGCCTTTCATAGCTTTTCACTGTATATATAAAACACATTGAATAACAATTCACAAACATCAATTTAAATGTATTATGATCACATTGACATATACAGTGGACCCCAAAAGTGGACAATCGAAGCGTCATTGCATGACATAACAAAATATTGAAGGTATTGCATTCAGTAAATGAACTGGCAAACTCCTCCATTTTAAAGTTACATAAAAACATAAATATAATAACTAGAATATACTGTATATATATATAGTGGTTTATATTTTATTTTTGTAAAGGGATATTCCACCCAAAAATGATATTTCTGTCATGAATTATTCACCCTCAAGTTGTTCCAAACTTGTATCAATTTCTGTGTTTGGTTGAACACGAAGAAAGATATTTTAAAGAATTTAGGAAAAGAAACAATTTCGTGACTACCCCACAAATACTGTATCAGTTGCTAACATTCTTCTAAATTCATTTGTTTGTTTTCAACAGAACAACAACAACAAAAAATACTGGTTTGGAACAACTTGAAGCTGAGTAAATCCTGACAGAATTTTCATTTTTGGGTGGACTATCCCTTTAAGCACAGTAAAAAAGACATTTGCACCAAAAGTGGTGACGGAACCATTGGTCTTATTAAGGCAGAGGTCCTGAAGCTCAAGAACATACATTTTTGTCATGTCATTTTACAGTTTTATATCCTAACAGTAGTGGGATGATATATTGCATAACCAGAAAGTTGTCCATGGTGGGGGTGTCAAGACAAAACCAAAGCCCATTATCTGTATTACCAAGATTCTTCTGTTGGGTAATTGGAGTTGTGAAGAAAAGGCGAGATGTCAATGATGTAACCTTGGCAACTGTTTTTGCAGAAAGTGTGTGTTTCACGGCAAGACTCGAGCAGAGAGCTGAATGAATCTCAGTAAAATGAACACAGAATATATCCAGTAAAGTATTAATGCAATACTATATAAAGATAAGCATACCAAGCTCATACTGAAATACAGGTATATCGCATTTATAATTTTTTATCTTATTTGTAATCAGATTGATTTTTTTTGTTTGTGTATCTAATGTCTTGCTCCACAGACTTTCATTGCAAGTGAATGTAAACAGAATTTTGATTTGCTTTTAAAAAACTATATTATACCAATCGCATGTTATTTTATTTTTTGGGTCAAACTATTCTTGTAGTTCTATAATACATTCCTTTGAAATAATCTACTGGGCATTTTTGTAATAACTACAAAATGTAATGCATATCAACTTTTTTCGTTCCACCATAAGAACTTTGCGTGAACCGCAGTCTCTCGTGTATGTTATGTCGTATAGCATCATGGTCTGTTGCTGGGAGACGGTGAGTTTTACATCAGTCATTTTTTGTTCCATTCACCGAACACAGCAGGGCTGCAATCACACGTATTGAAAGCGCCTCTGAAAAGCCTCTGTGTCTGACTCATTTAAAGGAACTCAGGAGAATACGAAATGATTCCCAATAACTTTTTCCGCCTCGACCCACCTGACCAGCCAGCATCTCGTAGAGGAGCACGCCGTACGCCCACCAGTCCACCGATTTCCCATACGGCTGATAGGCGATGATCTGTGGAGGAAGCAGAAATTGTCTAGTCATCCATATCAGCTCTCATGGGCTCCCCATCAATCTCCATTCTCTTTTTGGGGCTCCAGGGCTGGTCGGTTGACTTTTTTAATCATTTGCTGTAATAATTGCCCCCCCAGTGCACTTACTCCCACATTTTCAGGACACACTATTGAGTGTGTATAATCACAGCGTGAGATAATGAAGGGTTTGTAGAGCACAGTGACTGTGTGTGCTTCATGTCACATTTCTCTTCCTGCTCCTAAACGCTCACTTTCACTTTAGAAACTACATACTGTAGAAACCGTGCGGCACTTTCCATAAATAGGGAACAAACTGGTGTCCCATTCTTTCTTTACAAAGGAACTAATTTGCCTGTTCTTTAGCTTAAATGGAAGCTAGGGAGCTGAACTTACGACAGTAATGGCAGATCACACCGTGTTTGTGTTAACATTCACAGTGTTTATTGACATTTTAATCTGAAGGCGTCAAAAAATTGTAAAAATAATGAAACGCGTTATCATTGTCATCGGTGGCCAATAGCGAAACAGACGTGACATCAGAGCTCATGCAGCCGCAGAAACTTGAAGAAATCTGAAAACCTGGTTAGCAATTGTGTATTTGTTTTTACATTAAACAATGAATCAATATTATTGAAGGAAATGTGTTAATTTTGTTTGTTTTTTATTTGCAGTTTGAGAAAACTTTAGTAATAAATGAACACGTTTTGTTTTGTTGTACAATAAGCTCAAGCAGCTGTGGGCTTTTATTATGACAAAGGACACTATGAGCCCTACAGTAGTATCCTGCACTCCACTGACTCACAAATATAGCACAGCCTGTGACCTTAAACTCCTTCCTTCACACACACACACGCACGCACGCACGCACGCACGCACGCACGCACGCACACACGACACGACACGACACGACACGACACGACACGACACGACACGACACAACACGACACAACACACGAATAAACAGATTAATGCACAACAAATGAAGTGAAGTGAGGTGACCTATTAGTCAGATATGGTGACCCATACCCGAAATGTGACCTCTGCATTTAACCCATCCAGAGAGTAGTGAACACACGCACAGCAAGTGGTGAACACACGTACACCCGGAGCAGTGGGCAGCTATCACTGCAGCGCCCGGGGAGCAAGTAGGGGTAAGGTGCCTTGCTCAAGGACACCTCAGTCGTTACCCTCCGACCCTGGGAATCGAACCGGCAACCTTCTGGTCACGAGTCCGTCTCTCTAACCATTAATGCTTTTTTAATATAATGCCCACATGAAAATAGTCTTTACTATAATAAATTGCACCAAAGTCAGAGTTTCCCCTATTTTCTTTTTGTTAAACTAAATGAAAACACCTTTCTATTTCTTTCTGAAAAACTTGATTCTGATTGGCTAGTCACAACACTGCGAGTCCTCTTGACTAGTGCAGTTTAATATGATACATAAGTTCAATATAAATATGGATAATAAATAACATGTATAATATGGATACGGATAGTAACGGATAGTAACTATATGATTATAACCGTCTGGCTACACATGATCCCTTCCTTATTTCAATAAACCGCATATTATCTGGATCTGCACCAGCATACTTTCACACCCTCCTACACTCCTACACCCCATCAAGAACCCTGCGTTCAGCAAACGTCTTGAAGGCGTCTTGTATTGCCTTCTCATAAGGGCAGTAAATGGCTTTCCCACTCATTCTCCTTCACAACTCCTTTCTGGTGGAACATTCTTCCTAACTCGGTCCGGTCAACCACATCTCTCACAACATTCAAAAAACTACTTAAAATCCATCTCTTCTGTGAATACTTGACAGCCAAATGAAAAAAAAAAAACTAACCCTCTCTCTTGCTCTCAACAGGTATTGGTCTGGCTTTTGTTGAAACCAGTAACTTTGTATTAGAATCTATTGTATTATTGCTCCTGTATGACATATCGCTTATTGCTCCCTGAACTAAGTCGCTTTGGATAAAAGTGTCTGCTAAATGGCTAAATGTAAATATATTAAAAACTTGTGTACATTAGTTGAAACCTGATGTGAGATTTGATCATAGCCACAGGTCACGTCTATATTGATAAGTGCCAAGTTTTTTGTGGAAGCGACCGTATGCCCAGATATCTGTTGTTTGGTTATCTGTTATCTGTTGTTTCCGCGAGGAAAAGCCGTTTACGTTCGGTTTTAATGTAAGAAACGATGTTCAAATGTCACGAACAGGCAATTTAGTTTATAATCACTTGTAAATACAGTGTCATATATGTTATTAAAAGACATATTTGTATTTTATTTGTCAAAAAAACCTGTCAAAATGATTTGCTGCATCCGGGTTACCGTGTGTTATTAGTTTTGAGAGGTTGTTATCTGGGAATAACGAACATGCAAATGTCGTGACTGGCCAATCAGAATCAAGCATTCCAACGAGCCGTGTAATAAATGATATTCAACTTTTGATACTTTCTTCACTGTAGTTGCCATATTTCTCAGACTGTTCTCAGATTGATAAGAAACAGGGTCACAGGAAGAGATCAATACGTGATTACTTAGTAGCTCCGAGATTTCATTAAATCTCACTTAAATGAAGGTTTACGGTGCCTTCTAAGATAGCTCCTGATGTTTCACTGTATACTGTAACAAATTTCTTTAGTTTTTACAGCATTGTTACTGTAAAATGATCAAATCCTTACTGTATAACCTGTATACAGCAGGTTGCTATAGATCTTCAAAGCACTGTGGGAAAATGTTGGTGGCGGGAAAAATTCTACAGTAAATATGTTTATGCTGTGAATCAGTATACAGTAAATTTTAACAGATTTTTTTGTCAGCACAAATCTGAAGAGACTCGACAGATTCTTCAAAATCTTTACTTCAGCAAAGTAGTTTTTTCTCATTTTTCTCATTATTTGTTGCTATTATTGTTTATTTAGTGCAGTTTTCTCTTGTCAGGTTATCTGTTCGTTGTATATGAGTGCGCTGGGAGAGATAGCGAGAGAACAACACAGACATGAGATGGTATGATAGCGTGTGCATAAAATAAATGTTTTGCTCATATAATGATATATTTTCTTATCTGGCAAGATTTTATTGATAACATCTTCAGTTTGGCAAAGGATTCATGCAGCTGGATAAAAAATAAACCGGAATTGTGTAATTTACAGTAAATATATTTATCCTGTGAATCATATACAGTAATTTTTAACAGATTTTTTATCAGTACAAATCTGAAGAGACTCCACATATATTATTTGTTTCCATTATTGTTTATTTAGCGCAGTTTCCTCTTGTCAAGTTGTCTGTGCGTTGTATCTTTACGAGTGCTCTGGCTGCTGGGAGAGATAGCGACAGAACAACAGGCCACGGAGCTTAGCTGGTATGCTAGCGTGTGCATATTACTACAAAAATAAACGCTTAGCGCATATAATTATATATTTTCTCATCTGCAAGATTTGATTGATAACATCTTCAGTTTGGTGAAGGAGTAATGCTGTTGGATAAAAAATAATCCGGAATTGTGTCCGTGTGTATGTTATGTGTGTGTTTGTGCGTAGCCATGTGAAGGAAACCGATAAGTTACTGAAGTGTGCTGAGCTGAAAGAAAACGCAATAACAGGTAAGACTCATAAAGAATATGAAATGTCCATTAAAACTCATTAAAAGATCCACTGCAGGGCAAGCTGCCGCAATCAATGTCTGAGAATAAAAAAAATGATGCTACTAAAAGAAGATGTATCAATGCAAAAACAGCAATATCACCCATGAACTATTTGTCTTTATAGTCAATAAGAATGAACTGTAAGAATGGCATGCTAAACAATTTTAACATATTCTATTATTTGACAATAATCATAATTAAAATATCAACAGTAACATTAAGATAATGTTTTTAATATTTCAGTCCACTGTAAAGAGTGCCTGTTTCATATATTTATTACATGTTATATGCTCTATAACATGTAACATGTATAACATCTCTATCCTCTAACTCAGTTTAAAGACAGCTTCAGCCTTAAACTTTGTCTTTTATCTTTTCATAATGTATACACATGCATTTAAAATTACATTAATCTTTATTGAGTTGTGGTGTAAATACGCCAGATGCAGCTTCTGCAGAATGAATTTCACTGAATATAATGAGTCTATGTCTTTTGTCTTTTACTGCAAGGAAGAAGACTTCAGTCCAGGAGGATGACTCCTGGAACATACAGGACCAGAGTCAGTTACAAATTATGTTTTTTTCAATGATATATCGTATAGATCTAACAATGTAGTTTTTTATTATAAACATGTAATGTATATTATATCATTTTAAAATTATTGTGTTTTATACATTTCTCATTTTAATTTTAAAAATAAAAATATATATTTACAAAATAAATAATGTTTACATGTTTACAATCTATTTTTATGCCTTTATGCATTGTCACATGAGAAATGTTGTAAGTCAATAAATGTCACTTTTGTGGTAAAAGTGGTGTCTTTATTTCACAGTACACAAAAATTAATGCAGTAATGCATGTTACACGAGTGCTATATTTGCTGTGATAAAGAACACAGCATTCTAATACTCTAATTGCAATTACAGAACTGTGATTATTACTGTAATAAAGAACTACAGTATTTATTAGTTACTGTAATTAAACTTACAGTCAGCATCCTGTGGAATGTTTTACAGCAACTTACTTGCCAATAGCTGCCAGCAAGTTGCTGTAAATGTCACAGTAATCTTTTTACAGTGTACTTTAAAAATACCAAATCAATCATGCACCACAAACACAAGCACACCGCATCTAACCCTTTAAGATTCTGAGAGCAAAACAAGCTGTTTGTTACCGGCCACCTTCAGTTTTTAGAGCTGTCTCTCTGATATGAGGATCCAGCCAAGGACACATCATGCCCACGTTTGCTATCTCTACTCCTACGTGCAATATGCTTTTCATTCAGTGTGTCCCTGTTTGTGTCGTAAAGATGGAAGAGCGCATGATGTTCCTGCATCCCACACTCTTCTGCTGCTCAGATCCTCCACACACAAACACACATGCCCACACACGCACACACACACACGCACAGGCTTTGGTTGACTATCCCCGTGGGGACAGTCCATAGGCGTAATGTTTTTATACTGTACAAACTGTATATTCTATCCCCTATCCCTAACCCTATACCTAAAGATCATAGAACACTTTTTGCATTTTTAGATTTGTAAAAAATATTGTTCTGTACAATTTATTAGCTTTTTTGCCCCTGGGGACCTCAATTTTGGTCCCCACGGTGACACGAGTCCCCATGTGTTGGTGTGTTCAGGTCTAGGTCCCCACCGGGATATACAAACATGAACACACACACACACGCACACACGCACACACACACACGCACACGAACACACACACACACACACAGACACACACACACACACACACACACACGTAATGAGTTGTATACTGTACAAACTGTATATTTTATCCCCTATCCCTAACCCAACCCCTAAACCTAAAGATCATAGAACACTTTTGCATTTTTAGATTTAAAAAAAATATTGTTCTGTACAATTTATAAGCTTTTTCGCCCGTGGGGACCTCACTTTTGGTCCCCACGGTGACACGAGTCCCCATGTGTTGGTGTGCATTCAGGTTTAGGTCCCCACCAGGATATACAAACATGAACACACCGACTACCGCACGCACACACACACACACACACACACGCACACACGCACACACACACACACACACGCACACACACACAAACACACACACACACACTTTCCACTAGAACAGAAAGGTAGTGCGAAGCATATTGAGTGACTCCTGCCCCATTTAAAAAAGCTAATAGCAGGTGTGTTTAACTCACAAAATGTATTCTATTTGACTGTACAGCAAGTAGACTATGAAGTGTGGACTTCACAGACTATTTCATCATCTTAAGTGAGATTCCACTCTAAAGGGAGCGATCCTGTTCAGTTCGAAGTGCGAACGGCGTAGGGAATAAGGGAACATTGATACATCTCTTCAGCGGAAGTGGAGAGGAAAAAACCCAAATGTCATTGGACCATGCCAAACGATGGCAAATTTATCTATGCATTTTGCACATTGTGAAAGTTTATTATTATAATTATGTTTTGCTTCACGTAAAACTGTTATTTCATGGTTTGTATCATTTTTTTTGTATCAATTTGCCTCACACTCGAGATGATGAATGACTGCATTCATATTTGTATATTTCACTTTGCAATTAAAAAATAGTTTACAAGTCAATAAATACAAGCATAAAAGTTTTGATTATATACAACCTTATTAATTGTAACGCACCTACATTCTGGAAAATGACGAGAGGCTGAAATGCAGAATGATGTCATAAAAATGGTTGATGGGTAATGGCGGAAGTGAGCGGCTAGGTTTTAAATGCTTTTCTCTTATAAATGTAAATTTTGTTAGTTTCGGAGCACTTGTTTATAGATACTCTTAATGTTAACTTATTCATACTAAAAGCCTAAACTTTTTGATTTCATGGGATACTATCTAAATTACATAAAATAAACATTTTGTTTTTTGGGGGGGGTCTGGGGGGGTAATACCTGGAAATTGTTGTTGCTTCAACAGACAAATAAAGTTTGTGTAAAGTTTTGCTATGTTCCTCTCATGGCTGTATTGTGGTTAAGGTTTAACTGGGTCAGTCCCCATCCGCTCACCTCTGGGGCGATGTAATCCGGTGTTCCACAGAACGTACGTGTTGTCATGGCCTCAAACATGTTCTCCTTACACATGCCAAAGTCTGCAATCTTAATGTGTCCCTCGGAGTCCAACATCACGTTATCCAACTTCAGATCTCTGTCGACACAGACAAAATGCTTGACATAATTAGTTTGACTGATAGTTTTACACTGTTCTGCTATAATGTCAGGTCCTATGAACGGATGCCATTACACCACTGTGTGTTAAAAAGAACATAACAATGTAAAAAGAAGAGGTAAATTAAATTATAACTTATTTTTCAAATAACCTTATTCAAATATACAGTTATTCATTTCAGGTGACAAACATACAGCATTGAAATCAATACGTAAGACTGCTATAAGTATAATGGAAGTACTACTACTTCTAAGGACCAGATTTACAAAACAGGACAAAATTAGCGTGAAAGTGCCCTTCCAAAAAAGCAAACCTGGAAGTGAAAATGTTACAGAACAAAGGTGCAACATCTCTGTTTTTAGGAGTTAAATAATGGCCAGTAAACTTAAGTAAAGCATGTTGCGGGTTTAGTTTAAATACTCGCTTTCCATACATGTTATGTCTGAAATTGAAACTCCTACAAATGCATACAGTATAAAAGTAAGTCAATGTGTATATGTATAAATCAACCATTTCGTTATGAACATAACATAATACACGTGTACGAATGTATATGTCCAGTGCTGTACAGCTCATTAGGCTCTTACGAGGCAGTTTTGTGAGTTAACAAGCGGGTGTTTAGCAGTGTGTGTGCACGTGGGCAGTGAGAGAGGTCAGGGCGACCTCAGTCTTCATCATCAAACAGCATGATTAATACAAGCTGAACGCTGCGGCCCTCTGGGGACGTGAACGCCAGCGAGGGTCCGCATGCAGACAAACAACCTTTCTTCTCATTTCCTCACAGAGTGACTCATTCTCCACATCATTTATACTCAACTTCCTCAGCATTTGCGACCCGCTCAAGCCCGAATGAAGGTATATATTCAGGCAATGGGTGTTTTCATAAATGCCTGAGTTTCTATTTACACACAAATGTTCTCTGCACAGCACGTCTGGTGAGGAGTCATACAACACTAACATTTTGACACATCACATCTAACTGCATCTTTCTCTTAGCAGCTCATAGCTCTGACAGTGAACATCTCACATCGCTTTCTAAAATAACTACATACAGTATAGGGAACTGTCCACGTGATAACCGACCACAATTGAATAATGATAAACAGTAATCCACTTCCTGTTGAGGAAATTGTTGTAATTCACTATGTTTCACAGCTTTTCAAGAAAATTGTCATGCATTTTTCTGGATGGTTTTTTTACTGCCCAAAGTGAATAAAACTTTGAAAGTGTTTGTAACCTTTTTGGCTGTTTTGGATCCTAGGGCAAACTGTTGAAGATGTACTGATTTGTTGTATTAACAAAATATTGATAATCATTGTTTTTTGTCAATGCCGATATACTGTGACACCCCTAATTCACATCCATAGAACATACAGTATATGCTTTAACACTGAACTTTTGGCCACACGCAGCAGATCTACTCATGCTTTGTACTTTAATAATAATAATAATATTAATAACAATGAAAAACATTGTCTAAAGTTTTAGCTGTAAATGCTTCTGTTCTCCACTTCAGTCTCATTTGGTCAAGGTGAGAAAAGAGTTCAGACAAAAGATTTTGTTATGAGATCTGAGTCAGAGATATATTTTATATTTGAGCTGCTGTCTTTTAATACTTACTCTAGGTAGACAATTGTTATTTAGGAATAAACACCTCAGGCAATTGTACATATAGTACAAAAATAACTCTGAGCATACAATCCTCCTCATTATATAACGATGATACTTAAAGTTACCATGAAGTTAAATGTTTTTTGGTCCTTAATGTGTATAAAAAGCATTATTGAAGAACTAAAATAAAGTGAATAATGTACTCACCTGTAGATAACTCCCTTGCTGTGGAGAAAGAAGAGTCCCACCGCAATCTCTGCTGCATAAAATCTGTCAACACAACACAGTTTACATTACTCAACATCACACTGTAAAATACCAGCCCTGCATACGTCTGGTGTGTTGTTGCTCCAACCAATGAAAATAGTTTGGTTGCAAATCCAAAATGTTACAATTTATAGAACTAAAACTGTATGTACGTAGACAAGCAGATTACTACAAACAGTGCTGTTATGCATAATATCAGCACTCATGAAATGCAGTTTATCCAATCAAATTAGTGAAATGGATATGAAATGTATTTCAATGCACAGACAGCCCTACAATAATCTGCCTTTGAATGTGGCAGCAGATTTTCTGGTGTCTTGTTTGCCAGGTCTAAAGAGATGGTGTGCTGTTCTGAGATCAGAGATTTATGTATTTATGTTGGCAGATCTGTTCACGAGCACAGGCCAGCCTTTTTGATGGATGTGATGTTTCTTGCTGCTGTGAGTGTGTCATGGCTCTGCCTCCTCTATTATGGCGTCTTTACACAGGCGAGTTAAGGCGTCTCTGTGGCGGATTAAATTTCTGTGTAAAGACGCAATGCCTCACGAAAGCCGATCTAAAATATGCCGCCTCTGACCCTCCTCAGACCCTAGTATCAAAGGCGACTCTGATGCGGCTCAGGTTTAGTGTAAATGAAGGCGCATTAAAGCCGCTCTAAACTACGTCATTGTCATGTCAGCAGAAAGTGAGAGAGTGATGATGAAGCCCAAAAACACACAGCCACATTTGTTTTAGGCTAATAATAACAACACAGGTTTTCTAAATAATTCAAACAAATTTTTCGTTTAATTTCTTCATAAAATTATTTAATGAGGAAAAATGTTTGGAGTATTTTTGTTTACTCAGGCAGGCTGTGGCACAGTTTGAATGCAGGATGTAAATTTTGAGACCGTTTTCAGCCATTAAAATAGTTTAGATTATTTTTTAATGGCAAATTACATTTATTTCGTTTCGTTTCTTTTTAAAGTTAATTTAGAAAAATGTTTGGAGTATGATTGTTTGTGACTCAGTTCCGGCATGCAGATTTTTTTATTTGAACTCATGACATTGTTTAAATTCCTCTTTATTTTCTTTTCTTTTTTGTAAAAAAACTTCCGGTATACGTGTGACACCATCGCATGCAGACATGTTTTACTGTGCGTCTCAAACTGCTTCAAATATTAGGTTTGTCGGACATTATGCAGTGTCGCAGAATTATTTGAAAAGCTCTCGTGTTACTTTTGCAGATGGGTCTCCGCAACACACGCATGAAGTCGAACACATAATAAATCACAAACTTAACATTGTGTTGTGATGAGAGAGTGTGTGCTTTTCTTACCGTTTACCTCAAAACAGTCGCATCATAATAATGTAAGTGTGCTTCAGTCCAGATCGTAAAGTGAGGACAGTAGCGCTTGTGCACAGATGCCCGGCCTATAGGAGCGTAAATTATTTGGTTCTTCTCGGGCTAGGATTGAAATTCAGGATTTTGTCGTTATATTTCCAGACGCATCTCATTGAGGACAATATTTCATACACGAAAACGATCAGGTAACATTTGCTGTAACATCGGAACTGTTCATTTACCTGGTCGACAGTGACTTTGTGGCTCTTTAAAACAACTTTTGGCGTCTTTCAATATGCGGTGAGGTGCCCGAGAGTGTTTGTTAGCTAGGAAAATCATTTAAAATGTTGCATTTATAGCCTATTATTGCTTTTATCCTAAAGTATGCATTGTTATTATTAGTCTTAGTATATATATATTTTGAGTTTATATTGTTTAATTTAAGATATTATTTTATCAGCATATTGTTAGAACTGTGCTTTTGTGGTTATGTTCAGCATTATTTCGCATTATTTTAATTCCTGTGTAAATGCATTTATGCCGCTTTAGAGCTGCATTAACGCTCTGTGTTTTTGTGGTTATGTTCAGCATTATTTCGCATTATTTTAATTCCTGTGTAAATGCATTTATGCCGCTTTAGAGCCGCATTAACGCTCTGTGTAAATGCTCATTTTCGTGGTTTTAAGCCGCTTCAGACTCGGTTTCTGTGCCGTCTTTGCTATGTAAAGACGACATTAGTCATGTTTTTCTTGGTCCTGTGGCAGAGCCATGACAAAGCCTTTGGTTATGTGTGGAGAGAAACATATTATTGTCCTTTTGACAATAATATGCGTTCTCTCCAGTGTCTCGTCATTGGCCTCGCCCCTGTCTGATTACCCTCACCTGCCCTGTGTCGTTATCCTTCGTTTGTCTTCCCTATTTAATGCCCTCATGTTTCTTTGTCTTGTGCTCGTGGATTGTGTGTATGTACGTATACCTGTACCTTGTGCTCATTGTCTCATCCAGTCTAAGCCTTGTATTTTGATGTTTGGTAGTGTTTGGTTCTGGTTATTTTGTCCTGCTGTTTTTGCCCCCTAGTGGGAAGTATTTTTGTTTCTGTTTTTTATATTTAGTCCTGTCTTCATTACCCCACTGCGGGTCTTTTGTTTTATTTCTTTGTTTAAATAAAGTTTGTTGTGTTAACCCCTTCATCCCTCTTGCTGCCTGCATTTGGGTTCTCCGCCACGCAAACCTTGACAGAGTGACATCAAAAATATGAGAACACAGACGAGGCTCATCAATACATTTTTCATCGTTTCAGAAAGGACCGACATCCAGGACACGCAGGCTATGTTTTATGAGTTTGGCATACTACCATACTACTCTGAGGTATTTATTGTAGAGGCAACATACTTTAACACATGACCATTATTTGATGGGACTGTATAAAAGGAATATTTAGGATTGTTTGAATGCATTATACCAGAATGGGATGAAGCATCTTGTGTAAAATCCCATGAAAAATTGTCTTTTCTAATGGCTTCCTCATTACATCATGTCCTCACCAGTCGTGGCAGCGACAAGCAACAAAAAGCAGCACATTTTGTCGATAGCTTTTCCATTTTCTGAAAGGCTATAACCGCACTAAAATCTCACTGTAACCAAGTCAAGCTCTTTCAAACACGGATGAGAAAAGACTTTGTTGAAGTTAATAGGACATCGAACTTCTTAAAAGCACAGAAATAACCTGGTGAATAATACACAAGTTTATAAAACACATGTACAGCTGCTTTGTAACAATGAAAATTGTAAAAAGCGCTATATAAATAAAGTTGAGTTGAGACGTGAGGTATATGTGAGCAGTATGTGTCATGTGTCATGTCTTACACTGCTTGTGGCTCCTTAAACTTGCCCACTTGCTGGATGTGATACATCAGGTCTCCACCGTTAATGTATTCCATTACAAAATACAGGCGATCCTGACAAAAGACAAATGAGTTAAATATCACGTGTAGGCATCACAGATGTTAAAGCACCAAAGCCGTGTCCTCACGCTGAAATCAATCCACGGACTGATCTCAGAGCAGACGAGACTCTTTGTAATGGTCACATACTGATGTCCACACACAAAGTGTTGACTATCCAATTTTGTCGAATTAAAGTCGACAGTCACAATCTGGTTCATCTCATACTGCCATATATTGACTGATACACTGCCTCATTTCAAACCTGTGAACCCTTCTACTTTACTTGTTATCTCATGTTGGTTACCCATAATCCCCTGCCCTCCGTAATGTCCTCCTGAGCTGATAAAAACCTTTTTTTTACGTTTTTATGGTGATGTCTTTGTTTTAATATTTCTGCCAACAGCCAGCCTAAGTACTGTATTTGACGGATGAAAGAACGTAGTTCATTATACTTATCATAACTTAGTTTAGTTGTAATGACACTTATAATGTATTACTAAGTCACATATTGCTACTTAGAGACCTAGATGTTTGGCTTGTCAAAAATACATTCAGCTGTCGCAAATTCATTGACTTATACTTTTTACTTTTTTAACTAAATAGGTTTTATTTAAAGGGATACTTCACCCAAAAATGAAAATTCTGTCATCATTGACTCACCTTCGAGTCTTTCCAAATCTGTATAAATGACTTTGTTCTGATGAACACGGAGAAAGATATTTGGAAGAATGCTTCTAACCAAACAGATCTTGCCCCCCATTGACTCCCATAGTAGGAAAAAATACTTTATCTTTTTTTTGTTCTGTTGAACACATAAGACATTTTAAAGAATGTACGACAGCAAACAGTTCTGTGGCACCGTTGTATTTTTTCCTACTATGGGCTGTGTAATGCAAGTGGACATGACGGCTGGTCTGCATGCAGCTCATGAATATTTAGTGAAAGCACGCTAGGATGTTCAATTATTTATAAGTAGGATGCCTATAGTGAGAGTGCCCTACAGTGACTCCTGAAGGAGCTTCCTCAACCTGACGTCAACTCCCCCACATAAAACTAGTTTGTCATCTCTTCTCACCACAGTCTGAAAGCAGGAGTGCAGTTGGGTGAGGAATGGAGGCTTTTCTCTCTGGGCTAACACTCTCTTCTCCACCATCGTACACTCTACATCATCATCCTGGATCACCACGTCCTTCTTCAAAATTTTAATGGCGTAAAGCTCTTCCGTCGACTTCATCTCAGCCAACATCACCTTGAAAAAAAGGAAGAACTCATTTCACCAAGACTGTAAACATAAATCTGTGAAATTTAGCAATGTTATTGCTCACAGGTTGCTCTTTCATAGCTCAGGGAGCTCTCGCTTCATTTAAGAATCAACTCAGTCTCAGATATTTCTCATATAATTGCTTAAGATTGTTAAAATTCTTATGTGTATAATCCATGAAGGTGTTAATTGACATAGATGGTAGAGGAGTTCCTATTGAGATCTTTAATCATTTTGACTTTGGATTGCAAACTTGGCAAATCTGAGCTGACATTGACTACGTTTACATGCACCATCATAATGTGATTATAATAGGATTTTGGCAATACTGCGATTACACTTTACCTCATGTAAACGCAATCATTCGATTTAAAGAATGCAATTAAGCTCATAATCGCAGTAATCATAATCGAGGTAACATATGTGGCGTACGCCGGTTTTAATCGCAATAAGAAGGCATGTAAACACCTAAATCACATTTATGCTGCTCTGATCAAGGTGTGCATGTGCTTCTGTCACGCACCTTAAGTGCAAATTGATGGTAAACATGACAATCTGAAGTTTTACCGTCAACAAAACTGGCTGTCGGCAGTCTCATTTGACATTTCTTGTGGGACAGTAATTCACGCTGATAATCTTTCAGCAGGGCAGCTGACTGTTTTATTGCTAGTCAATATCTCATTAACATGTTTCTGTTTAACATTGACGGCACTGAATCGAACATAAATGTTGTTGTGTGCCATGAGATCTTCCGTGACTGACCTTTCCAAAACTGCCTTTTCCGAGAAGAGCCAAGAAATGAAAGTCATTGAGTTGAACTCTGTCCATGTTTCCAGACGGCAAACTGAAGCGCCGATGATCTGTGGGACTGTTGACCTTCTTCCCTGGACCCAGCATTGCTTTCTACAAGAGTGATGAAAGGTGATCAATGATCACACACACCGACACACAACGTCTGGCACTAAAGTCTCTGCTGACGTACTCTACACACAATAGAAAAACGAGCTGTAACACGGTGAGGCCTGTGTGGACATGAGGATGTGCAGAATAAATGTGAGCCGGGCTTGAGCTGCTGGATAAAAACAGGAAGACACCGATCGAGATCCCCAGATGGAAAGATCCACGTGCATATCTCCAATAAGCCACGATACACACGTTTTCCTATTTCTGGTCTGTATAAAATGTACTTAAATGGATACTTCACCCAAAAATGAATATTCTGTCATCGTTTACTCACCTTCGAGTCGTTCCAGATCTGTATAAATGTCTTTGTTCTGATGAACACGGAGAAAGATATTAGGAAGAATGCTTATAACCAAACAGATCTCAACACCCATTGACTCCCATAGTAGGAAAAATTACTTTATCATTGTTTCTGTTCTGTTGAACACAAAAGAAGACATTACGAAGAATGTACGACAGCAAACAGTTCTGGGACACTTTTGACTACCATTGTTTTTTGGGGGTCAAAATCTTTTTGGTTATAAGCATTCTTCCAAATCTCTTTCCCTGTGTTCATCAGAACAAAGACATTTATACAGATTTGGAACAACTCGAAGGCGAGTAAATGTTGACAGAATTTTCATTTATGGGTGAAGTATCCCTTTAAGTGAACTTGAGTGTGCTTTAGAATTTCAGACAGGCTGGTCTAGTCTGTATTTTGGCTTTCCTTTCATACAGACACCCTCAAAACAGATCCCCCTTCTTATATGTCAAGTGCTCCATCACATCTTGCTTAATGAAGACCGAAAAACGTAACCACTGCAATCGATGTGACTAAAAGAACCTCACTGAAGAAGGTAGCTAACTGCATTGTTTTCTGCACATGTGCTTAACTTGAAGCTTTTTTCTTTCTGTGTAGCATTCTTCTGCAATAGCAACTTTATCAAGTCTGTCAAACATTTTAAAAGATCTACTAATGGAAGCACATACTATAGCAGTATGAAGAGTACGGAGCCGTTGATGTTGGGCGTGATGATGATGTTCTGGATGTCGCGTCTGTATCTGGCAGTGTGGTGTTGGTTTCTTCATGACAGTGATAATGAGGGTTTATCAGCCGCCCTCAAAACCTGTAATTACACCTCCAACATCTCACTCTCGCTCTCTTTTGCTTTCTACTATAACAACCCCCCTTATTCTGTTATTTTGCTGCAGCGAAACCCCACGGAAAGCTTCTCAGGCACTAATGTCCTCTATTTCTTTCCACGTTCTGTCTAAAAGTAAGAACTGTAGTGATTTGAAGAAAGAAAAAAACTACAGCATTCCCAATGATCCATTTTATAAAACAAGTGTCTTTTGTCTCCCTCTTAACATACAGTATGGGTTGAAATAGTGTTTGTGGCAGATCCTTCAGTTTACTGTATTTAGATCTGAACTGCGGATGTCTTTGTTCACATCACACCTCGTTTCACAACGCTTTCTTTCCGCTTCTGATCACTGAGGGGTTCATATGATGATGTGTTGATGTGTTTGTAATGATGGATTTTTCTTTGTTCTTTCATATTTGTATCATGTTGCATTCGTTCTTTTATATTTGCATCGTGAATCTTTTTAAAGTAACCTTGAGCTTACTTTTGACCTTCTTAATGTTAGTTGTAGTGTAGTTGAACCTATTCGTTTTTATCTTCTGCCTTCATTCCCTTCCACTTCTCAATACTGTATCTTGCAATAGCCAGTATGATGCACAAAAAGCACAGAAAAAAAACACAAAGATAAAGACACAAACAACGTAAGTGAGTGCGTACTTTGGTTTTAATTTTGAGTTTTGTTAGATGCTTGGTCATAGTTTTATATTAATTTATATAGTTTTATATTATATTTTCATATATCTTAGACTGTAGGTTTTAGAGGGGACTATCTTAAAACATTTTTTCCAAGACATTTTTTTGAAATGTGAAATTTGTAACCACTATATGAATTTGTAGCTTCGATTTTAGGATGTTGGGAATAACATATACAGTAAAACCTTCAACCCTATTACTGTCAACACTAACTTTACGAAGGACATCATTACATCCCAGCATCCTATTACTTTCTTTTTCATTTACCTTTAAATACAATACAATTTATTAACACATAACGACATTCTGTCAGTGCACATAACAGTTATCTCTCATTCAGCCCTGTGTGATGGAGTAATGCCAAAGCATTACTGAAGATTACACATGTTAATTCATTGTGGAGATGGCTGGTATGAATGACCTCATGTGGTTAATGATTTCATTACAGCGCTGTCATCTCAATGTCCTCTATAAATATCTCATGTACAGTAAAGCATGTGGGTGTCCAGACCTCACATGGCTCCCGAATTCATAGATTATTATGTGTTTTATGTGGAGCATGTCTAATATTAAAACACTGCTCGGTGTTCTCAGTGTAAACTCTGGTATCAGCATGTCTCTTTAATCTGTGAAAATAACACAGTCTTGTGAATGCCATCGTGTGTCTGTTGTTTGAATGATAGCCTAAAATGTTTTTAATTGTTGATTTTTTTGTGTTATTCCCATAAAATCCCTGGACCTCGGGTTAACCGGTCATCCATTTAGAACAGCAGGGCTTTAACGCATGATGGCAACAAAAAAGCACACACATCATTAAAAGAAGATACATCAACAATAATTCCTGTGAAATATCGCTCGGTCATCTGAGGAATGGTTATATAACCAATTACACATAATACGACTATCGTGTGTCCGAAGTCACTTCTATTGGAAGGGTTCAAATTCATACAAGATCTAAACAAATCAGTTCCTCCTCTATAAATGATGCATGCTACAGACAAAATCTCTAACAGATGACATGTTACATTACCTTTTGTTTATTACCGTATGTGTGCTATTGGATTAGAGATTAGGGAGTCTGATAAAAAACTTGTGATGACCGACTCTATACGTTCATTTTCCTGATTTACAAGACACAAAAGTACTGACATTTAAACCATAACACAACATCAACCATTCTCACATCCAGTAATGTGTTTTGACAGTCAGGATTGAGCATTCATTGCTCATAAAAATTATCATGTGCTGCCCCCTACAGGAGCTTTCATGCAAACACTAGAGCACTTCAGCAGTGTTCAGACATCATTGTTTTAGTTTCAGTGCAGTGCGTGTATTTTATTCTCAGCTGGTGAACAGTGAGATGTGATCTAGTGTTTCATTTGTCCAGGATGCACATGGCGCATGCTCAGTGTGAGGAAACCTTCTATAAGCCTCTATAGAAGGACAACGCAGATCACAGTCAGCCAAAAGATCATCGCTTGTCCTTTAGCTTCTGTGCTCTGCCCATTTACTAACAACTGCACTTCTTACATTTGCATTACATTACAACAAAAGTGTGCTTCAGTGGAAAACAGTGCTATGCATGTTCCCAAGATCTATTACTGATGCATAATAGGATACATTGTGCCTTGTTTAACTTAACTTATACATTAACACTACCATATGTAAAGCTGTAATTTTTATAATGTGTCATGTCTACAGTGCATCCTGAAAGTATTCACAGCGCTTCACTTTTTCCACATTTTGTTATGTTACAGCTTTATTCCAAAATGGATTAAATTAATTATTTTCCTCAATTCTACAAACATTACCCCATAATGACAACGTAAAAGAAGTTCGTTTGAAATCTTTGCAAATTTATTAAAAATAAAAAACGAAAAAAGCACATGTACATAAGTATTCACAGCCTTTGCTCAATACTTTGTTGAAGCACTTTTGGCACCAATTACAGCCTCAAGTCTTTTTGAGTATGATGCTACAAGCTTGTCACACCTATTTTTGGGCAGTTTCTCCCATTCTTCTTTGCAGGATGTCTCAAGCTCCATCAGGTTGGATGGGGAGCTTCGGTGCACAGCCATTTTCAGATCTCTCCAGAGATGTTCAAGTCTGGGCTCTGGCTGGGCCACTCAAGGACATTCACAGAGTTGTCCTGTAGTCACTCCTTTGTTATCTTGGCTGTGTGCTTAGGGTCATTGTTCTGTTGGAAGATGAACCTTTGCCCCAGTCTGAGGTCCAGAGCGCTCTGTAGCAGGTTTCCCTCGATCCCGACTAGCCGCTGAAAAACATCCCAACAGCATGATGCTGCCACCACCATGCTTCACTGTAGGGATGGTATTGGCCAGGTGATGAGCGGTGCCTGGTTTCCTCCAGACATGACGCTTGCCATTCAGGCCAAAGAGTTCAATCTTTGTTTTATCAGACCAGAGAATTTTGGTTCTCTTGGTCTGAGAGTCCTTCAAGTGCCTTTTGGCAAACCCCAGGCGGGCTGTCATGTGCCTTTTACTGAGGAGTGGCTTCCGTCTGGCCACTCTGCCATACAGGCCTGATTGGTGGAGTGCTGCAGACATGGATGTTCTTCTGGAAGGTTCTCCTCTCTCCACACAGACATGCTGGAGCTCTGTCAGAGTGACCATCGGGTTCTTGGTCACCTCCCTGGCCCTTCTCTCCCGATCGCTCAGTTTCTAGTAAGAGTCCCGGTGGTTTCAAACTTCTTCCATTTACAGATGACAGGGCTCGACAGTGTGAGCATTTCACTCGCATTTGCGACTAAAAATAGATGTGTGCGAACTGGAAAATGTTTTAGTTTAGTTGTACGTGTGCGAATGATTTTTTTCTATGAAAAGCCGATAAAACGCCAATAACGCAGTCTCAGAAAAAACTCACGTGATCCACGCAAAGTGCGTCCAGGTGCCACATTAAAAAAAAAACTGAGGTAAACGCAGTAACGCATAGTGAGAGATAGACACGGAACATACATGAATTATGAAGCCAATTAGTCATTATTTCATAAGACAGAGCGTGACAGAAACAGTCGATCCTGAGGAGGATATGGAAGAGGAAGGCGACGAAAACGTAAATGAGGGACCAAGCGGCGATAACGGTTCATCCTCCACTGCTGGTAGGAAAGACAATTTCAATCCACAGTGGCAGAAAACATTCCCATGGCTAATTTTTGATGACAACTTAAAGTACTGCAGAGGACAGAAACAAGCGTGCAACTCGGCCTTTGTTGCAAACCCTCATTTTAAACGAGATATGGTCCAAAAACACGGTAAATCGCGGAAGCATGCACTCTGCAGAGATGCGTACATAGCAAGAGAAAACAAAGAATTGGCAACCATGCAGGCAGCTGTTAGAAGGCAGGTGCTGTTCTCTGAAGAAGAAAAAAGACGACAGCTGAAAATAAAATTTAGGTTACTCTAGTAATTCGATTACAAAAAATCATTGAGGCAATTTTAGTTGCCTCGAAGCTTTGTTTAATCCATTTAACTACAGTAGACACGGAGCACTGCGTTTCCCCACGGACCGTTATTACTAACGCACACTCGCACAGCCCGCTAAACTCTATTCATGTTACAGGGCTCTCAAGTCTCACGCATTCACCGTGAGACACACGCATTTTAGTCTGTTCACACGCTCACACATATTTCTCATGCTGATAAATGAATGATATCTTATTGAAATGGTGAACTGCTATTTTACTTAGTTTTAGACTATTTTGCGAGTGAAATTTGTTGTCCGGCTGCATTGAGTGCATAAAACTAGATGCGGACTAGTGGATGCCGAATCCTGTTATTTACACATGCCATCTGGCTGTTCTGCGTTAATGAACAGCTTAATGTGCTACACGAGTGATGCTCATGAATTTGTCTGCGTCTGCGCGTTATGAGGACAAGAACACACGAACTTCATCTCCAGAGTTGCTCTGAGAGTTTATTTCACGAACATTTTATGGTTTGAGTTAAGAAACAGACATACTAAAAAATAAGCGTCCTCAGACAACCTGCCAAAATAAAAGTCCGGTTAACTTGGTATTTTATGTGGACAAATATATTACTATTTGATAGTAAAAAAAACTTAAACTAATTTAGATAAACTAAATGCAAAGTTAGTTGTTTACCTTTGAAATTATCTTTCTATTTTTATTAATGTTTCTTATTTATATAGATTTGTATTATATTGCATTTTGAATTTAATATGGCAATGTAATGTATTAAATGGGTCAACTTTTCACAGATATTAATGTATGCAATTTCAGCAATAAAATTTTTTCTAAAAAGGAAACAAATTAGTTGTTCATTTTAAGAGACCAGTCTTATTTTTTCTTGTATATTTAGTATTGCTCTTTAATAAAGAAAAAATATTTATTATCCGAATAATCGATGGAAAATCAGTAGAATACTCGATTACTAAAATAATCGATAGGTGCAGCCCTAATAAAATTTAACATTGCCTATTATATCGCTAAAGAAGAGACAGCCTTTGTGTAGTTTGGTCTGCTTATTACCCTACATAAGAAAAACAGAGTGGACATAAATCCAACACATGACAACGACAAAAGGTGTGCAGAAATGATTGTACAAATTGCAGACACAATGAAAGGAAGCCTTGCAGAAAAGTTAAAAGCAGCACATTATCTGTCCGTTTTGATCGACGGAGACAGCGACATCTCGAACACGGAATGTGAAATTCTCAAAAAAATGTGAAAGCTCAAAGCGGCAAGATGTCCTGCTTACAAAAGCTTCTGGGCCAGTGATATCCATTGTCTAAATTGACCGAGTAGACTTTAAGAATTTAGAACCAAGAACTACTTTATTACAGACGTTCATACAGTTCAAATTAAAAATAATTAAATACTGTTAGAGACAGCTGTTGAAATAAAAGAAAACCCAATGTACTTACTGTATTCAAATAAATGAAATCACTTTGCTTTTAAAGGTCTCCTTTTATCCCTTTATTAGGTAAAAACACATTATTTAATACATTTTCATTGCGCCCCTAAAATTCTTTAATGTGCTCCTACATTTTTCAATTTAGGAGCACATGTGCTCCTTCTGAAAAAAGTAAGCGTTAAGCCCTGGATGAATGAGGCCACTGTGCTCATTGGGACCTTCAATGCTGCAGAAATTTTTCTGTACCCTTCCCAAGATCTGTGCCTCGATATAATCCTGTCTCGGAGGTCTACAGACAATTCCTTGGACTTCATGGCTTGGTTTGTGCTCTGACATACACTGTGAACTGTGGGACCTTATATAGACAGGTGTGTGCCTTTCCAAATCATGTCCAATCAACTGAATTTACCACAGGTGGACTCCAATCAAGTTGTAGAAACATCTCAAGGAAATCAGTGGAAACAGGATGCACCTGAGTTCAATTTTGAGTGTCATGGCAAAGGCTGTGAATACTTATGTACATGTGCTTTTTTCATTTTTATTTTTAATAAATTTGCAAAGATTTCAAACAAACTTCTTTCACATTGTCATTATGGGGTATTGTTTGTAGAATTTTGGGGAAAATAATGAATTTAATCCATTTTGGAATAAGGCTGTAAGTAACATAACAAAATGTGGAAAAAGTGAAGCGCTGTGAATACTTTCCGGATGCATTGTATATGGTGATTTTTGTCTGAGTACTTGGAGGTCTGAGTTAAATCATAAAAAATAATTCATTTATATTATCGGGGACACGTGGCACACGGTTTCCTGAGAATGATTTGTGTGTGTCATATTGTATATTTTCACCCCCTCTCTAATTTAGGGAATGATCATTAAAACAATGAACTAGTTTGGTTTGTATGTGTCTGTGTGTTTAGATGTAAGGAACCACAATAGAGTGTGTAAAGCAGAACCCTGAAAAAAGTTTCAATGCATTTTTGTTAGTAAATCTGATTTCTTTGTAGCGGCCTGAGCCACACAAACAATCAGCCAGAATATTCTGTGATAAACGTCAGAGAGGAGTGAGAGGTAATGAGGACAGATAGACAGTCTACCTTCAGGAAGTGGATATTGAACTGACAGGCCTATAAGAGGAAGGAGGAAGAGAACTGAGATGTCAGTCAAGTGACACGGGACAGAGTCTCCGGACACAGAGAAGGGCAGAAAACATTTGGAACAACTGGGAGAGAGAGAGAGAGAGAGAGAGCGCGCGCGCGCGCGCGAGAGAGAGAGAGTCACCAGTCAGCGACAAAAACATTAACAACTGCAAAAAATGACTTTCGTATTTTTTTCTTATTTTCCAGTAAAAGTGTCTAAACATTCTTGAATCAAGAAGCATTTTCTTGATGAGCAAACTGACCTGAGAAAATAAGTCTTGTTTTTAGTAAAAAAAATGAAATTTCAGTGAATTTGTGCTTAAAACAAGCAAAAAAATCTGCCAATGGGGTAAGAAAAATAATCTTGATTAATTGAGTTATTTAAACCCTATTCGCACGGGATTAGTATTACCTGGGGACCTCTGGTCATTTGTAATAATTGCAGAGATTGTCGGTGATCTTAATCCTGTGCGAATCGGCCATGTCTGTAATTTGTAAAGTAAAAATTCCCCCACAAATTACCTACCATAATTTGAGGAACACCGAGGTCCTGTGATAATATTAGTCCAGTGCGAATCGGCATCTCTGTGATTTGGGGCGCTCATATATCATTTTTCAAGATTTATCCACCGTTTGCGAATAATGGAGGCTGTTTTGAAGTGTTTTGATATTAATATTTAATATTAATGTCATTTCCATACATTGCCAAAACTGTTGTTCTGACCGGGAGTCTCCCGTTTATTTATTTATCTTGGAAACACTTGTAAAAGCCCTTTTCACATAGAGATCCCAGAAAATACACGGAAAATGTGTCAGGGAATTTGTCCCGGGATCGTTAGATATTGTTCATTCACACGCCAGTGATTTTCGGGAATCTGTGCGTGCGTTTACACACATTCCGTGAAGATCCCGTAAAGACACATGGCGTAATATACTGCAAAGTTATGTAATGTGCATTTTTTTTGTCGTGAAATTAGGGTTGATAACGGTGAAAGATACTTATGTTTTTAGGTGGCTAAATAGCGCAGTTTGTTATTATTACTGCCTTCCTTTATTAATTAGGCCTAAATAAAATAGGNTGTCCGTTTTCAGTCTGTTGAGGCCGGCTGCGGAGAAACGCGCTCCGCCATGGCATGGGGCAGATAAATAATACCGTTTAAGGTTGCTAAGCAATCAAGCTTTTTTTTTTTTAATTTTCGTAATGATTATTTTGATTGAAGTAATGGCCAACCTTTAATCTGCATTTAGACGTATGATGCCGCATTCTCTCATATAATTTAATTTATATGGGATGATATCTCTGTTTCAGTTTGGGTGGAGTTTCTGACTTGTGCAAAACTGCATTATAGGTAAATACTGTTTTCTGTTACGAATAAATTACTCTTCTAACTCTTGTTCTCTTACCTATTTATGTTACCTTTATTATAGGTAATAAATTAATAAAATAAAATAATATATTATGTTATTAGATTAAGGTTCGGTAAATTCCGTTAACATAGCTTAATTAGAACGACCTTGCTTGTTCTACCAGTGTTAATTTTGACAGCAAATTTTGATTTAGTTTTATCATAGTCTTTTGACAAAATGCAATTTAGTTTTAGTCACATTTATCAACCCCATCATTGTAGTTTTAGTCTAGTTTTAGTCGACGAAATATGAAAAACATTTTAGTCAAATAAATATACATTAATTTAGTCTACTAAAATCTAAATGGTTTAAATCATTTACTTGGTGTAATTAAATGTTCCATACAAAGATTCAACTGTTTTGACATAATTTACTTCACCTTAGAATGAAATTAAACCAGGTCATTACTTTATTTTTCAGAAAAGTTCAGTAACTAATTTGCATTGATGGAACACAGAATATTAGACCATGAACGACATGTTCCAGTTCATTCAATCCCATTTAACTCAATTGACTCGTTAAGTAGGGCGTATTCATTCAGTTCATTCAACCAATGAAACGCTCTGACAGGGCTCACAATCAATTTTATTATGCATGCAGGAAGAAAGAGCAGAAATGGTTCAGAATTAGCAACCGTTTACATCCAAACGCCGTAAAAACCGCGTACGAAAAGCCGTCCATAACGCCGTATTTAACGGCGTTTTAAGGCTCCCCGAAAAGCGCCCCTTTTGCGCCCTGTCTGGCCATATGACGGCGTAAAAAACACTGTTTTGGTTGCACAGAGCGCCGTCTTTTATGGCGTTTTGTCTGTTGTATAATGAGCCCCATAGATTAAACGCAATTAATCTGACACCATCGCCATACAGCTGTGCTGCGCGTGCGCACTATGTGAGGCTGCACGCCTGCGTGGAGACGCGGATGGGAGAAAGGCATCAGAACTCTCAACATTTCCCAACCTGACCAGACATTTTCTAATGGTTTGCCAGGGAAAGCCGTCGCAAATAGAAACACATACGCACATACATAATCCATTAATAAAAAAATCCCAGAAAAAGGGCACATTCTCTAAAGGAAGAAAAAGGGCCTGGGCTCAAGCCCCCAAAGCACCCCCCTCTGCACGTGCCTGTTCCAATTACATACTGGTGGGCGGACCTGGTGCAAATAGTCTCTGCCTTTATTTGTTTATCTTTCACACTGTTTCAGTTTTTCTTTCGCTCGACGGCCAGGGGGTGCTGCAGCCCCCGCAGCACCCCCACTTCCCGCGGCTATGTGTGCACCTTCCGTGCTCGTGCTGCGGAGAAGCCCGGTGTTTCTGTGCAAAATTGGAAATATCGCATAAAACATTTGCGAATAAGAACCGTTTCCATCCAACTAGTCAGCCATCACTGTCCTAATAAACTGCCACTAAATAACAGTAAGAATAGTAAGAGAAGCCACTGAATATTATAATTTTCATATATAATAATACTTGCGCAAGCAGACGATTACGAAACACAATAAATGCAAGATCAGTACTCTGGTTAGTCAGGTTTCGCCGTCTCATAGTGCAGTTACGTGACTTTTTGGAGGAATTTATTCGGCAAATGCGTTTTCATCTCCCATTATTCGCATTAACTCTTTTTCGAAAAATGAAAAACCACCTCAAGCGAGCATAAAAGCTTTTTTTTGAATTAAGGTTTTTAATTCGAAATTTGCTGTTTCCATCACTCGTTTCTGATGGAAACTTCAAAATGCGAATAAAACCAGAGTGATGGAAACCCGCTGTTAACAGACTAACTCCAAACTTTCACCCGAACATTTATGTGCTTGTTTTCTCAACAAAAACATTGTAAATATAAACATGATGATCATATACCACCTAAGTGTTTATTTATGTTTTTTATAGATTATTGCAATATGCTTTAGGCCCTATTAACGGGTTTTTCATCGATCTGCGTGATCTTATTCGAAATGGTTACAAAATCTAAATGCTACAAAACCTTTCTCAAACTTTGTTTTAAAAAACGATAAACTTTTTTTAAACTCACATTTTTGTACATCATATTACTGAAAATATTATATCGTGCCTTTTGTATTGCATTAGGCTATGTTGCAAAAATACTGGCTATTTTAACTTCGCAGGATTCCGTTATATTTTTTTATTAAGGTTGTGTAAATTTGCCTCTTCGTTGTTGCATTTACTAATAAACATATAAATACAAAAGTTTTTTTAAAATTGACGTCTTTGTCATTTGCAAAAGGCAATAATATATGCTACAGAATAATATCCAAAAAAAAAGAGATATTATTTAGGCCTAATTAATAAAGGAAGGCAGTAATAATAACAAACTGCGCTATTTAGCCACCTAAAAACACAAGTATCTTTCACCATTATCAACCCTCATTTCACGACAAAAAAATGCACATTACATAACTTTGCAGTATATTACGTCATGTGTCTTTACGGAATCTTCACGGAATGTGTGTAAACGCACGCACAGATTCCAGAAAATCACTGGCAGTGTGAATGAACAAAATCTAACGATCCCGGGACAAATTTTCTGTGTATTTTCTGGGATCGCTATGTAAAAAATGCTTTTAGTGTTTCCAAGATAAATAAATAAACGGGAGACTCCCGGTCAGAACAACAGTTTTGGCAATGTATGGAAATGACATTAATATTAAATATTAATATCAAAACAGCCTCCATTATTCGCAAATGGTGGATAAACCTTGAAAAATGATATATGAGCGCGCCAAATCACAGAGATGCCGATTCGCACTGGACTAATATTATCACAGGACCTCGGTGTCACATGATATCTTTTTATGATATTCTAGTCGTTGTATCGGGGCAGAGTCTTGGGTTTTATGAAGGCCATAGATGTATGTTTTTACCTCTCATGTGTTTTCCCAGTGTCTCGTCTCTGTTCCGCATTCGTTTCTTGTTGCCTTCCCTAAGTTTTAATGTCACACTGCATTCGTTATCCTGTTTGTGTCTATAAATACCCTCTTGCTGTCTTGTGCTCGGTCATGTTTCAGTCGTCTTTTCTCTCCATGTGTTCCAGTTTTCCTGTCTCTGCTGTTTCAAGTCTAGTAAGGTGAGTTAGTTTATGTCAAGTGTTGTTTTTTCAGTTTAGTGCAAGTTAGTTTCGTCCGTTTACGTCCCTGTATCAGTTTTCCCATCTGTTGTGTGTTTTTCAAATAAATATTTCTTGTTTAACCTTCACCACTGCCTGCCTGCATTTGGGTTCTTCCGCACACGATTCGTGACACTCGTGTTCCTCAAATATGGTAGGTAATTTGTGGGGAATTTTTACTTTACAAATTCAAGACATGGCGATTCGCACAGGATTAAGATCACGACAATCTCTGCAATTATTACAAATGACCAGAGGTCCCCAGGTAATACTAATCCCGTGCGAATAGGGTTTAAGAAAAAGGTAAACCTTAATTCAAGATTTTTTTCTTACCCCATTGGCAGATTTTTTTGTTGTTTTAACACAAATTCACTGAAATTTCATATTTTTTACTAAAAACAAGACTTATTTTCTTAGGCATTTGCTCATCAAGAAAATGCTCTTGATTCAAGAATTTGTAGACATTTTTACTGGAAAACAAGAAAAAAAGAAGTAAGAAAGTCATTTTTTGCAGTGTATATTTGAGTATGCCTGATCCTGCCCTCTCTCTCATCTTCTCTCTCTCTCTCTCTCTCTCGTCGTTCCAAATGTTTCTGCCCTCTCTGTGTCCGAGACTCTGTCCCGTTCACTTGACTGACATATCTCAGTTCTCTTCCTCCTTCTCTTATAGCCTGTCAGTTCAATATCCACTTCCAGGTAGACTGTCTATCTTCCTCATTACCTCTCATCCTCTCCTGACGTTATCACAGAATATTCTGGCTGATTGTTTGTGTGGCTCAGGCCGTACAAAGAAATCAGATTTACAACCAAAAATGCATTGAAACTTTTTTCGGTTCTGCTTACACATCTATGTTGGTTCCTTACATCTAAACACACAGACACATACTAACCAAACTAGTAATCATCATTCCCTAAATTAGAGAGGGGGTGAAAATATACAATATGACACACACAAATCATTCTCAGGAAACCGTGTGCCACGTGTCCCCGATAATATAAATGAATTATTTTTTATGATTTAACTCAGACCTCCAAGTACTCAGACAAAAATCACCATATACAATGCATCCGGAAAGTATTCACAGCGCTTCACTTTTTCCACATTTTGTTATGTTACTTACAGCCTTATTCCAAAATGGATTAAATTCATTATTTTCCCCAAAATTCTACAAACAATACCCCATAATGACAATGTGAAAGAAGTTTGTTTGAAATCTTTGCAAATTTATTAAAAATAAAAATGAAAAAAGCACATGTACATAAGTATTCACAGCCTTTGCCATGACACTCAAAATTGAACTCAGGTGCATCCTGTTTCCACTGATTTCCTTGAGATGTTTCTACAACTTGATTGGAGTCCACCTGTGGTAAATTCAGTTGATTGGACATGATTTGGAAAGGCACACACCTGTCTATATAAGGTCCCACAGTTCACAGTGTATGTCAGAGCACAAACCAAGCCATGAAGTCCAAGGAATTGTCTGTAGACCTCCGAGACAGGATTATATCGAGGCACAGATCTTGGGAAGGGTACAGAAAAATTTCTGCAGCATTGAAGGTCCCAATGAGCACAGTGGCCTCATTCATCCAGGGCTTAACGCTTACTTTTTTCAGAAGGAGCACATGTGCTCCTAAATTGAAAAATGTAGGAGCACATTAAAGAATTTTAGGGGCGCAATGAAAATGTATTAAATAATGTGTTTTTACCTAATAAAGGGATAAAAGGAGACCTTTAAAAGCAAAGTGATTTCATTTATTTGAATACAGTAAGTACATTGGGTTTTCTTTTATTTCAACAGCTGTCTCTTTAACAGTATTTAATTATTTTTAATTTGAACTGTATGAACGTCTGTAATAAAGTAGTTCTTGGTTCTAAATTCTTAAAGTCTACTCGGTCAATTTAGACAATGGATATCACTGGCCCAGAAGCTTTTGTAAGCAGGACATCTTGCCGCTTTGAGCTTTCACATTTTTTTGAGAATTTCACATTCCGTGTTCGAGATGTCGCTGTCTCCGTCGATCAAAACAGACAGATAATGTGCTGCTCTCAACTTTTCTGCAAGGCTTCCTTTCATTGTGTCTGCAATTTGTACAATCATTTCTGCACACCTTTTGTCGTTGTCATGTGTTGGATTTATGTCCACTCTGTTTTTCTTATGTAGGGTAATAAGCAGACCAAACTACACAAAGGCTGTCTCTTCTTTAGCGATATAATAGGCAATATAAAATTTTATTAGGGCTGCAGCTATCGATTATTTTAGTAATCGAGTATTCTACTGATTTTCCATCGATTATTCGGATAATAAATATTTTTTCTTTATTAAAGAGCAATACTAAATATACAAGAAAAAATAAGACTGGTCTCTTAAAATGAACAACTAATTTGTTTCCTTTTTAGAAAAAAAATGTATTGCTGAAATTGCATACATTAATATCTGTGAAAAGTTGACCCATTTAATACATTACATTGCCATATTACATTCAAAATGCAATATAATACAAATCTATATAAATAAGAAACATTAATAAAAATAGAAAGAATAATTTCAAAGGTAAACAACTAACGTTGCATTTAGTTTATCTAAATTAAAGTTTTTTTTACTATCAAATAGTAATATATTTGTCCACATAAAATACCAAGTTAACCGGACTTTTATTTTGGCAGGTTGTCTGAGGACGCTTATTTTTTAGTATGTCTGTTTCTCGGACGTTCACCCAAGCATTTAGATATGATCGATTTTACTCGACAAAGCATATGAAACAAAGATAAATAATGACCACGACTCACTCCAGTATGCATGTTCTCCATTTTACATTTTGCACTGAATTACATTACATTTTAGCATTAACGGAAATGTCCGTAAAATAAAAGAAAATGTACTGGTAATTTTCTGCCAGTACTTTATCTGTTTTAACAGGATTTTTTTACAGTGTATGTAATTACGTTTAATTAGGCCTACTATTCGGAGCAATGGGATCAGTAGGCTTAACCACCATCTTTGTGCAAACCAACTTTTTAAAATAGTTTTGCCTGTAGCTTGTAAATAGCATGCCCGCATCTCATTTTGCCGCCAGGCTAGGCAGCATGAGTGGGTGAATGCCGCACTTATTTCTATGTGCTGAATAATATTTTTTTCCATTTCAAAAGGAAACGTGGCTGTTTATTGTAAGTTTCTTTGCAGTTCCACGCACGATAGCGTCAGTCTCTTCATGGAGGTAAATGGCAAGGCATGTGGCATTGACTTGGGCTGTGTTATATTTTAGTTAATAAGTTCATGCTTGTTACATTACAATCATTGCGCAACATTATTGCGTCTCCTTATAGTCCATCAATTTTTGTAATATGGAAACTAAAATCACATGGGCTACTGATAAAAGACATGCATAGACTAAAAGGCCCCTGTAAGTCGCTTTGGATAAAAGTGTCTGCTAAATGCGTCAATGTAAAATCTATTACTGTTCGTTCGTCCTGTTTATAGCACGAAAGGCTACTGATGTGTGAGTTCAGCAGCAAAAATCAAGTGCAGATACGGTTTATAAAAAGCTCTCTCATTCCAGACTTTCTTTTCATACTGACCACGCATTAAGTACTGAAATATAAATCTAAAAACGACCAGGCGATACAGATAAACAGAACAAGACCAACTACGTAAAAATTGACTAATGGATTAAGCGGGTCTCGAACCGGCGTTTGATGCTGTCATAGATTGCGAGTCAATCTTGCTAAGCAGCAGACCACCACTCACAGTAGCTATCCTCTGCTTAAAGGGAATGCAGTTTACTTTTTACTCTGGCTGACCTCGCTTATACCAGGAGTGATTTCTGGTGTTGGAAATTAGCTAATACAGTATTTCAACCGATTGCTTTTTTGCTTTTCACGTAGGCCATACGCGCTATATGTAATACGCAGGATACATTACAATGGGATTGGTTGGCCTTTATACAATTGCTGACCACGTTGTGTAACTATACATTTCCAAAGAGAAGAAGTCGCCTCTTCGGAAAGCAAGCAATGGTTTGTTTAATATTAGCAAAGGTAACACTGCGCACATAATAAAATCCTGTAAAATGATCAGTGGTAAATTGCTCTGGTCTGGCTCAGTTCATCAGTGATTGGGTGAGAACAGTTCGAATTTACTGGCTGCGGAAATCAGCGGGAGGGGCTCATTATACGAAACACAAAACGCCGTAAATAACGCGCGCTCTGTGCAACCAAAACGGCGTTTTTTACGCGCGTCATATGGCAAGACAGCGGCGCAAAAAGCGGCGCTTTTCAAGTGCCTTAGAACGCCGTTAAACACGGCGTTATGGACGACTTTTCGCGCGTTTTTTACGGCGTTTGGAATCACGACGCCGTATTTTGCGGCGCAAATACTGTTTAAAACGCCGTCAAAAACGGCGTTCGGATATAAACGCGTTTAATCTATGGCGTAATTCTGATACCATCGGCTTGCCATACAAAACGGCGTTTTTTACGCCGTCATATGGCAAGACAGCGGCGCTTTTCAAGCGCCTTAGAACGCCGTTAAATACGGCGTTATGGATGACTTTTCGCGCGTTTTTACGGCGTTTGGAATCGCGACGCCGTATTTTGCGGCGCAAATACTGTTTAAAACGCTGTAAAAACGGCGTTCGGATATAAACGCGTTTAATCTATGGCGTAATCCTGACACCATCGGCTTGCCATACAGCTGTGCGTGTAGCACGTTTGGCACATCAGGCAGAGAGCCGCAGAAATGAAGCCCTCCCTCCTTTCCAGTAGCGTTTGTCTTGGTGTGGAGGTGAGTGGTGATGAACAGACTAGCTACATGTGCTTTCGAATTCACACCTAATTATCCAAAAGACAAACTGCAAATATTGTTTTGCTAACATCCATCACTTATGAGCTAATGAGTAAGCTAATAGCTAAAGTTTCGTTAAGGCTGAGGCAGTATATCATTGGCATACTTGATGGAGAAACGACAGCTGAATACAGTCAAATTAATAACGTCATCAGAATCGCCTCATTGATATGTAAACCAGGCATTAAGTAATTAAAATGTGCTAACTTGCATACATTTGTCAGGCAATTCAGATGAACAGGATATACAAAATAACTATAGCATACCACCAGTTATTAGTTAATATGACTTACATCAAAAGTCTTTTCCCTTAAAATGTTATGTTTACATATGCAGATATACTGTATATGTCGCTTGTTTTGGATAATTTAGAAGAAATCTACAGAAGCAAACAGACGAGGGTATAGAAGGCTTAAAACAAACAACTTTATGTGTATTTTGGAAATGTCCTTTCCATTAGAGCAAAAGAAGACATGAAAGCAAAATAGACCAACATCTCAAAATGCCCTGCCTTAAACAATAACTTGATAAGTTTGATGTCAGACTCCTCATCTAATAACTATCCATTTTATATGTTGTGTATGCGCTGATAGATCTAAACTGCCCTCCCTCAAATATGAAACAAAGTTCTTGTCACCATTAGTGTGTGTGTGTGTGTGTGTGTGCGCGCGCGTGCGTGGTACAGTAAGTGTAATTATAGGTAATAATATTAATAATAATAATAATAATAATTAGTTAAGCAGCTGTATTTTTGTATTTTGTCAATCATTTTTTGCGTGTGTTTTAATTATTTTTGCAGGTTTTTTTCCTGTAAAATAACAAATTAGCACCAACTGCCTTTTTCAGTTTAATGTGAAGGTCATTGTTTTAATTATTTTGGTGTTATTGGGCACAACATTAGGCGTGTGCAAAATAAACAAATTATTAGTGAAAATATGTCATTTTCCTTTGTGCAGTCATTTATCCTAAATATATACTTGAAACTTTAGCATAGAAAACATACACATTGTGGCTTAATTTCATGTTGTTGTCTGTTCTTGTGATAAAATTTGTGAATTCTACAGAAGACCATTATTGGAAAATGAAACAATTGGGTGAGTGTGAGGGATTTAAAAAAATAGTTATTTTAATATATTTAACATTTTGTTTGGAAAAAATTAAAACAAATATGAGAAGTGCCCTTTTTTCCACTTGAGCCCATGCCCCTCAAAATGTCTGTGCACGTCCCTGTTCAGCAGCGTCAACCCAGAAAGAAATGCCACTTTCGGAGTTTTGCATGCAGGCCAGCAGAAATGTAAGACAGTTATTTCTTGATTTTGAGATTGTGGCTAATAGGTCTACAGGCAGAATATGTAACGTTACGGGTTGATTTCTGTGCTGTTGCCGTGCAGCACTCAGTTGTGTTTAATCGCGTGACCGGTTTGCCCATGGTTTTTGTTTGGGTGGTTAAGTTGCCGCCGTGCAGCTAGTTTTCGTACAACAGATTTTGCTTTGGCTATAGGCATACATATAACATGCGTTTATATGTTTGTTTTTATGCCGTATCCTATAATCACACTGGGATTTTCTTTATTCTCGGCAGCAACTAATTTTTGCCTCCGTTATTTATTAACATTAAACTTAAGCGGCTCGCCCATGGCACAGTCATAACATAGTCATAAAAAAAATCACAGCACCCCCTGCTCAAAATACGTTCCCGTGGCTATGGTGCACACAGCCGTTTTTAAGGTTGGTAAGCGATCAAGTTTATTGAAGCGCTGTGTATTTTCGTGTTAATATTTTTGATATACAGTAAGTAATTTCAAGTTTAAACAGCGTTTAGAAGCAGACAACTCTATTTTCGCATCTGACCTTATGTTTGGTGATTAGGACTCTTGCATTCATCCATGATTAAACTAAAGACAAATAGTAGGACTATTTTTTAGTTTTTGATTTACAAACGAAAAAAAAATCGCTTAACTATATTTGTTTTCATAGCCAAATTATTTACGATTTATTATAGATGTGTGCCATCACTACACGGCGTTTACGGCATTGTTTCTGCCTTTTGTTCACACAGGGCGCTTTCCGGGACTGATCAATGTTATAGGTCCCCTTTCCGGAATCATTTTTCGGATCTATCCGGGATGCGTTTGCGTTCACACAGAAGGCACTCTGGCAATTTTTTGCCAATTTTCCGGGATCAGCGGGCTGTGTGAATGGGGATTTAACATTGTCAACATTTGAGACCCGTGATCGCGAACCGGACGGAAGATCACCGCGATCGCGGGTCTCAAATGCTGACAGGTTATATATCATTAAATAACATACAACAATAGGCTATTCAAACTATACGCAAAGCCTTGCCATCACATCTGGGAAATAAGTCAGTAAATTTGAGTAAAATCACAGGCTTCACTTATCCCGTGCGAATGCGCTACATGATCACAGACAATCTCTGCAATTATTACAAATGACCAGAGGTCCCCAGGTAATACTAATCCCGTGCGAATAGGGTTTAAGAAAAAGGTAAACCTTAATTCAAGATTGTTTTTCTTACCCCATTGGCAGATTTTTTTGTTTGTTTTAAACACAAATTCACTGAAATTTCATATTTTTTTACTAAAAACAAGACTTATTTTCTTAGGTCATTTTGCTCATCAAGAAAATGCATCTTGATCTTGAAGAATTTGTAGACATTTTTACTGGAAAACAAGAAAAAAAGAAGTAAGAAAGTCATTTTTTGCAGTGTACCATCTACCGTACGCCTGTTTACCAGACTCTCCACATTTGGGTTTCATTGTTTATCATGATTTTTGTTGATGCTGGTGGTATTTGATATGTCAGATTTATACATAAAGAGAAAGACATTACCCTTTTTTAACCAAGAGAAGTTAAACTATATACATTGGTAGAAGAGAATGTCTATGTTTTAATAGCTACATCTGCCCCATTTCCACACATTTTTAATTCCACTATTTCCTTGTAATAGTCCCATAAAGTGACAAATTAAAACGATTACTAAATTAATATGAGGTCATGGAAAACTGCATGTCAATAATAATAATCATTATACAACTAAAAATGCTTTTTAACATTAAAGTCCGGGTAAAGTGAATTCTGAGAATTGTTTCTAAACACATTATAGATGTTAGAAATGTATTGCTGAAACTCATTACAAAGACTCAGAAGTATGTAGTACGGAAATGTGGAGTTTCACCAATTCTCGGTTCAGGATTTTTTATGCGGAAAAAACGTTGGATCGATGACGAAATGGAGCGTCCGAGCATGCATGGCCCCTCCCCTATCCCTAGAGCGCCTAGCATCAGGTGTCAGCTCAATCACGAGCTCAGGGTTGTAAGCTCTCACGCACACGCTTTCAGGCTCTCTCATGCTCTCACTCTGCCCAACTAAACAAATCTCACGCCAAATAACAAGCAAATGGTACACTGCAAAAAATGTCAAGAAAAATAAAACTGCAAGAAAAATAATCTTGAATTGAGTGACTAAGAAAAAGGTAAACCTTAATTCAAGATTATTTTTCTTACCCCATTGGCAGATTTTTTTGCTTGTTTTAAGCACAAATTCACTGAAATTTCATATTTTTTACTAAAAACAAGACTTATTTTCTTAGGTCATTTTGCTCATCAAGAAAATGCATCTTGATTCAAGAATTTGTAGACATTTTTACTGGAAAACAAGAAAAAAGACTAAGTAAGAAAGTCATTTTTTGCAGTGTAACGCAGACACGAATGGACGGAGGGAGGATCACTGCGTGTGATCGCGATGTGCTTCAGTGAATGATGTTTAATTAACTAATTTCGAGACGAGCCCGAGCAGATAATCCACCTGGCTGGTTCGCTATCAGCAATCTCAGCATCTACCTTATCAGCTCAAGAGAGAACCACTACAAATAGACAAAGCTGTCTTAGGCCATGGTCACATTTGACTTCTTTTTTGAAGCTGCTAACATCTGTTTTACATTGTAATCCTATGGAGTAAACCGTGTTTTTAACAAAAGTCCTGAGTGCTTTTTAAAAACGCCAGCGCCAGTGTCTTTTTCAGCAGCTCAGAGCATCTTCTGAGGTTGAAAAAAGTTAAACTTTTCTGAAAAAAAAAACGCCCTGTCAAGTACATTTTTCACAGCTAACCAATGACAGAGACCTGTCTTTCCATAACAACATGCTAGGAACGTGATTGTCGAGAAGGCCCAAGCTCGAATAAATAAAATGGCGGCCGTTGGAGCATAGTTTTGTATAAATGTAATTTTAATTTTCACTTTCAATAACTTTTGATGGCATTTCTAGCGAGAAATTAGTATTGTTGTTTTTAAATATGTGATTGGTTATTTTTATACATTGCCGGCTGCTATTTGTAACCGCAACGCGCTCTGGGTTCGGGCTCATACCAGGCCCGGAGCCTTCTCCCCGGACAGGGGTAGAGTACTCAGAGTTTGGAAGAAACTGCCGGGCTCGGAGCCCTCTCCCCGGACAGCACGCTAAATACGCATACCTTTTAACCTGCTCGTGAATTATCTATTGATGAATATCGCGCGTTCAAATCCTCCCATAAAACGTATTCACATAATTCACATATAGCCTACTGGGCTGGGGATTCAGGTTGAGCACGCGAGTGAGCGTGGCTTCAGCGCCAACAGCCCCCAGCATTTTAGAGCAGAGTCCTGCTTATTTTTTATACAAGATTTTGATAACTTATGTTATTTACTTGGATGTTTTTTTCTCCATTCAATTTGGCCGGGTGGTTAATAACACACTTCTCTGTTGTGTGACAAACTCAGAACACATATTTTAATGTCACTTTACTCCGACTTTAAAGATGTTTAGATGGAGCAGCCACCGATCAAACACTAATAAAAATAACAGCAAACTAGAAATTTACAAATAAAAAAACTAATTTTCAAATTTATAGGGAGCTTCAGAAATGACGTATTTTGGTATGCAAACCCCAGAAGCAAGTTAGCATTTTAGGAGCTCCAAAGTCTGTTTGTGCAGTGATAGCTGCCCACTGCTCCGGGTGTACATGTGTTCACGACTTGTTGTGCGTGTGTTCACTACTCTCTGGATGGGTACATTTCGGGTATGGGTCATGACAAATAGGTCACTTTCACTTTCACAGCAGACTCATTCCCCTGGTCAAATTGAGCGAGAGGGTCTATCAGCAGAAACTTTCCTCATCCACTCAAGTGGAAGAAACTTGGCAGAAGTGTTTACTCTGAGCAGAAGTTACAGTCGTAACTAAATTAAGCAAAGTGAAATAAATCACTACTGTAGATGTCTCTGCCTAAGGTCCCAAGTCAAATTCAAGTAAGTGTGCATGAATAATCGCCTGTCTAAAAATTAAGCTTTGAAATATTTAATTCGAGGAAACTTTGGGGACAACCGAACTAACTGACCTATCATCACTTTCCTTTTAATTTAAACAGAACCTATTGACAACATGCCGTATTCTTTTAAGAATCTGAAACTTTTTCATAAAGGGAAAGTAAAATCATGATGTTGCATCAAGTAGAATTAGAATATCATCTGAATACAGTAGGGGTGATAAAACGACTTTTGATTCATTAACATAACAACAAAATTACACCCTGAAACTTTGACACAATAGAAGTCATGACGTGAACCTCAGCAAATAAATATTTATTATATAACACAATGTTATATGTTTTCATGTTTTATTTTTACGACATGTCATACCACGATGTGGAGATGGGAAGGATTTTGAAACTTATTTCATATCCTATTTTTTAAATAGTGTTCTTTTCATTAAATTACAATGCAATAACAGCTTGTATAAGATAACAGAAGATTTTAGGTTTGTCTCAAATGTAAAATCATGATGACTATTTCTCAGGCCTGGTTTCACTGATACAGTAACAGTGAGGCTATTACCCAGGACACCCCAAATGGAGAGAGAGAAAGAGAAAGGGGTAAAAACAGAAAGTGAAAGTTGAGGATGGAAACATTAAGAAGAACATTCAGAAGTTTTCAGAAATACAAACATAGAAAGGTTAAAGCAAACAGTCGCAGCATTAAAACAGTAAATACATAAGACCCCTTCAGCACCGCAGCGACACACCAACCACAGGACCTAACCATGGCAACAGTTACCATGGTGACCCTGACAGTCCCTTAAGGCCTGGAGAGTCACGATCTAGTGTAAAGCGCATGCATGTGTTCATTTCACCAAACTGCTCCGGCATCTGTCCACAGATTTTAGATAGGGATAGGGCACTCATTTCTTACACAAGAAACTGATGTACCATCATCCATCGCTCTTCATGAACATATTAAACTCTCACCTCAAACTTATGCCGCAGCTCCAGGTTAATGTCATCCTCCTCTGGAATAGGCACATTATAATACTCGCCTTCCTCCTCGTTCAACATCTTATACCTGTCACACACAATATCGATCACAATCTTCACGCTCTTTTAGATTACAAACAGTGAGTCAAGGAACAGTGTGGTTTGTGTTGGACTAACCAGCCGCACACGGGAGCTTTGATGAGTTCAGACACCCCAAAAGACATTGCGCCCATGAAATCATTGCGTGTGGTTCTGTCCCAGTCCCACACCTCCACAGACAGACGTCGCTCCTTATCCTATGCCTTTAACTTACTGCGCACAAACACTCATTTCCATGAGAAAACTGCTGCACTATAATAAAGAGAACGTGTGTGTATGTTTACCGACAAACTCACAAGATGAAAGACTCATTCCAGGTGGGGTTGAGCGAGGAGCGGATGGTGCGGGTCTTCTGTTTGGTCTCATTCTTGGGGTCTGGGGTGAGTTTTAGTTTCACGTAGGGGTCTGACAGCCCGTTGGGATCCATGGGAATAAGATTTCTGGCCTCACCCACTAATGAATAAGTAAAGAAAGAAAGAAACATTAAATGAAGTTAAATGAAGAAACGAACACACCAGGTTTATTTTGTTCACATTTTTTTTATTCATAGACATAGTTCCAATATACTGTCCTATATAGTGTATTATTCTACATATTCTTTTTCTAAATGATGCACTGGCAATAAAAAGCCTGTGATGTGGTCTATAATTGCTATATTATATTATCTACAACATTCTATAATGTGACAAACTAACAACTGAGGTGCCCTTGAGCAAGGCACCTTACCCCTACTTGCTCCCCGGGCGCTGTAGTGATAGCTGCCCACTGCTCCGGGGGTACGTGTGTTCACTACTCTCTGGATGGGTTAAATGCAGAGGTCACATTTCGTTGCCTTGTACATGTGCAATGACAATAAATTGAATCCAAATCCAAATCCAAATCCAAATCCAAAAAACAACAGCAAAACCCCTTCAAACATCAAGACTAATTCAAAAACATGCTGCACTGACACTATTGACCAAAAGGGGGCGGCACATCGTTTCTTATTATTCTCACATGTATACACTTGAACAAAAAGCTTCTTATCAGATACTTTTGTTAAGAAACTGTATTCTCCAGAAAACTCCACAACACCAAAGGTCTGACAGTAGCAGTGACGGTCATTAATCTGCCCTCCCTCTTGTTGCCTACACAAACATCATGAGGACCAAGGTTTTTTATGCTTGTTCCTTAGATACGACATTCATCTGCATCTTCTTGCTCTTCTGGGGTTTTTCACCCTGCGTATCCACATTCCAGAAGATTTTCTGCTGATTTTTATACTTTCTTCGATACAAATGATAAACAATCATTTCCTATACATAACGGCAGCTAGATTGCCAATATCATCATTAGTGGTGTTAGGTAAAGAAAGCATCACCAATACTATTGCTCATGATTTTAAACAGTAAGTATTCAACTTTTTGTGTGAAGGCCTAACAGCATCGTCCGTGGAAGTACAAGCCAAGGTAGTGTTGCTCATTCAGGAGAGGTGTGCTTTTACTTTTCTACACAATCGGACTAGATAAATCTCTCTTTCTGAATAATAAAACATATGAAAAAATCCTACAGACGTTTGTTGAATGAGGGACGTGTGATCCATACAGGGACCAGGATATTAGAGACTTTATAGAGACAAAAAGCAAACTGGCAGTGTTTTAAAAAACATGAAAATGTTCAGTGCACGGGGGACGTTCACATCCGCACCGTGGTGGTGATTTTTGCAAGGGAAAACACCACATGCATTTCTAAAGTTATTAATGTGTTTAAAACTGTTTGGAGGTTTCTGGCTGTTTCATTTAGAGCCGAAATTCAATTTTTTATGAGAAATTACAAAAGTTTAATTATTGTGGACATCCTTTAAAACAGAAAAACTCTGCTGAAAAATATTCGTACTGATCTTAAAAGATGGCAGCACAAATTCCAGAAATTTTGTCTTCAACGGCTATTTTTACACAAGGTTTTCCCCGGAAGTTCAAATAGCCTGAGAAATTCAGATGTTATGTGTTATAAAATCACCAAATGTCCAGTGAAGTGCATGCTGGGTAATCTGATAACGCAGTCAAATGAGTTTGTTTTCTTCCATTGTTTATCCATAAAACACACAGGGTCAGCCAGAATCTCCATCTGATTCCAGCCAAGAATAAACAAAATAACATAAAATAACAGCGATAAACCCAATGGAAACATTCAGTTACATTTTACTACTGTAGACCAGAAACATAAGTCATACTGTATATACATAATTGTCATACCCTAAGGGCCAATAATAACTTTACCCAAGTACTTCGCACGAAATCAAAGTTGTGTACAGTCTTTCGGGCCCTGTGCAGTTGGCGAGCCCCCGCACTCCCATTGACGACAAGAAAAAACGAAACTACAAGACAACTACATGGCTCACGTGGACCTGGGTTGGAGTCTGACCCGGGTCATGTCCGGAACTCACACCCCCTTCTCTAACCTCCTACTTTCCTGCCAGTACTTCACTGTCCTGTCAACAATAAAGGCAAAATCATGCTTAAAAACAACATAACATTGTCTTTGTATACTACTCAAGTCGCAGGACACTACTGAGCAAGGCCTTGAGCGCATTCAAGTACCATTATACATTTTAGAGATTATGTTATCATATGAGAATTACATGGCATTAAAAAAATATAAATATAAATAATAGAAATAGATTATACAGACAAATAGTTATTCAGTTTTATATTACTGATAATAAATGGCTTCATTTCGGAGTAATTTTGGAGAAAGTATTGCATCACTTACTAACCCTTCCAAAAATGTGTTTCATTTCAAGAACCAGAAAAGGACATTATTTGTTAGGAGAATGCGCTTGTGGTTCTTTTCTGTATTAACCAAGTAAGCAGCAATTGAAGCAGTTAAATTCAAAACTGGATACAATGAAATACTCCAACAACACATTCGTTTTAGAGAAGAAAATCATTGAGAGTGCTTTTACTATAACTCAACTATAACCCATTTGGTCATCTCAAACCCTAGAGCCGTGAGTTAAAGATAAAACCATACAGATCATCACCCACAGTCAT